>NC_086330.1:100257648-100557648 GCF_032445375.1 Bacillus rossius redtenbacheri | reverse complement strand
TTCTGATGCTATACTCGACATTACTATTTAGTCTGTCACGAAAAGAAATATGATAATGAGTTTCGATGTTGTGAATGAGATTATACCGTAAGTTAGACCAGAACTGTTAACAATCCACTGTAAACGCGAATAAATGAAAACGAAAACGATCGTGGCTTAAGTAATTTGTAATTTTACAAGGAAAATCATTGAAAACTTAGTTGCCAACGATATCACATGTAAAACAGCAAGGCAGAGCTTTGTAAAATTACAAATTGTACAAAGCTCTGCCTTGCAGTTTTACAACTGGGTTTCGAAGTACAGAGTACTCTGAAACTGCTTGTATTTATTCAAGCTCAAAGCTTGTCATGGCAAGCTTAATGGTTTGACATAGAAAACCATATTAAAACTAGTTTTAATCTGACGCCTATAAAAAGTACGTGGCTGTGCTTGAAAACAGCTGAGCCGTGTTTGGAACCTAGTCGACTCTGCCTTGAAAATCTATGCTTGAAAACTGTAGCTGGCTTTGCTGGAAAATATTTTGACTTGCAACTGGTTGGCTTTGCTTTAACTAAGCTGTGCCAGCTTCAAACTAAAGATCTCTATCTCTTGTGTCTTTTTACATTCACAGACTGGTATACCTTGGTGTTTATTTTAGCTACACTATAATGTGTTTTATTATTCTATTAACGTTTAGAATTCGTTAGGTTTACGAGTTGTGATGAAAATTTGATGTTTTTTCTAAGCATGCTAGGAAAACAGACTCACCAGTACCAGTGTATCAAAGAATACTTCCAACGAACGAACTGAACATACGTAGCCATTGTTCGCTCATTCACCACATAAAACAATGAAGCAAATAGAACTAAAGACTGCTTGGTGGTCATCCGGTCTAATGATTTTGTGTATAAAAGAAAAGGCGAGATCCTTTTTTTTTTTTTCTGTTTTGTTTTGTTGGCACATGTACTAGGAATGACTTCACTTCGTAACGAAGTTGCGATTGTTCGTAGCCGCGCGCACCGTGCGATGTGGGTACCCAAGCGCCGGGAATTTAAATCTCGAAACATGAGATTTTTTCCCCCTTTCTTTTGTTTCTATTTTCTCCCTCGCCTTCCCCTTCTACTACCACCCTGAAGTCCTGCCGAATCCCGTCGGAAACTCTTCATTGTTACATCGCCTCCATTATCTTTAGCAGCGATCACAAGGTGCTGTGGGATGGTTGATGGGGGGAAAATATGTATGTACATATATATAAAAGAGTTCGCTGTTTTGCGATCGGACTTTGTGCTGGAGGCAGGTTTTCAGGGCAGTGGACGTTGACGGCGGTGACGTTGAAGGGGTGTGGGGCGGAGTGTATCAACAGCAACGAAATCTAGCAGCAGGAAACCCTATCAGGGCCCGGCCTTGCAAGTGCGTTTCCCTACGCAACAATGGGTTTCCCGTCAGGCTGCAACGGTGGACGTTATTAATTTAGACCGAACAATAGGGTGTAAGGGCCGAGAGAGGTTTACGTTTCATTTACGCGCGGCATTTTGCCATTTGGACCGTTGGCTCGGCCTCCGGGGCTATCGTTACCTGATGCAGCGCGAGAAAGAGAGAGAGAGATGATGTAGAGAAAGAGAGGGAGAGAGATAAAGAGACGAGAGAGGGAAAGAGGACGAGAGAGAGATGATTCTCCTTTACAGCGTGCCTCATTCTTATTTTGCAGTGTGCATTTTAATGGGTGCTTAACTCTCTCTTCCAATGCACGATTACTGTCATTAGCGCTGTCCTTTTTTTTGGTGTGAGCTCTGTTGCCAGATACACGCCATAGAGCACAAAACGTGTAGACACAACTTTATAATATAATTATTTTTTCATGTGCCTAAAACATTTTATATTTTACAGGTAAATTTGGATTGAAATTTAAGGAAATACGTTTTCTTGTTGTATTTCATCAAGAGCAGCCACTAATAATACTCAGGTTTTTTTTTATCTAAGAAGGCATAACTTTGAACCATATTTTTTTCAACTTTTTTAAATACATATTTTGAAAATGCTGGCTCTGTTTGAACATACCTTATAATTGAACGGAATGCCAGTTGTTAATAGGGAACTCCTACATATAGTTTCTCCCGTAAAATAATATTTTGTGTTTAGCATTGAATTATTATTTCTTTCTTTCAGAATAACTATAACTGTGATAAAATTGTCAATAAACACTGTTTTATAGTCTTTGAAAATCAATAAATAGTACAATAAAAAAGTACTGTAACTTATGACGATTAATGCCGGGTAGCATCCTTCTGGCGACAGTGGACGCAATTTGCTGTGTGCTGCAATCTAGGCGCGAGACACGCCATACCACTCTTGCCAACCCCTTCCTCCACGCCGCGGTGAAGTCGTGTCACGTCACGTGACTTCTCCTTGTCACCGCGCTCGCCGCAGCGCAGCGCTGCTGTCTTTTTTCTTCCCCCCCCACCCTTCTCTGTTTCGTCCTCTGGAACATTCTGGTTGCAGCCAGAGAGCGCGATGGGGGGAGGGGGGTCCGGAGAGGAAACGCCACGTTTGGCGGGAGATAACATTGAAGCCATTGACAGCGCCGCGCCGATCCTGTCAGCGCGCGTGGCACGCCCGCTGCGGAAGCGGCTGTCGAGATGACGGGCCCTCCCGGCTGCGAGCGTGGGAGCGGCTGTGAGCGAGGGGTTGGCATCACTGGATTGAACTGGAAAGGGAGGGAGAGGAAGGGAGCGAAAGGGGATGGTCGAGTCGCTGTTGTATCGCGCGCTTCCACAGCGAGCGCCGTGAGTGGTGGTGACGTTGACACAAACAACTGTTATCATTGTTTCGTTTGAGACTCGGGGATGTGGAGGTGGAAATTATTTGTAGAGCTTCGCCTGTTTTGATTTCTCCGAATGCGAGCGAAATACCTGTACTATGTTTTACTGTTTACTTGTTATAAATATCTTTGCTAAAAACCGAAGTGAAATTGTTGTGCTAGTGGTAGTCAAAGTATATTTTAGTATGCATGCATGCAATTTAATTTAGAATTCTTTAAAGGAATAATGCCGTGCGTGATAAATATATACGTAAATTGTGTTTAAAACTACATTTCTTGAAGCGTATCACGCGTATTTTCCGCACACTCTGCTAGAATTCATTGCTGGGGCAGCTACGTCGACTCGAATAATTCGATTTGCAGAGCGAAATTTTAAACTAGATGATGAAACGGTTCCGATAAAAGCTAAAAAAATATTGGGGAAAAAAAATTAAACTATGGCTTTGGACCTGATTTTCGACAAGTAAATTAATTAAAATACTGCCCATCTTGTTAAAATTCATGAAACAGATAATACTATAAAGTTTACCTTTGGTTTTGTGAACTTTCATTCACGCCATCCGCCACAGAAGTCAGTACCGTGGTTGTTACACATTTCCGTTCTATGCGACATCCGTTCCATTCACGAAATATACCAAATGCCGTACACCGAGAGCTAATTTCTTATGCATAAAACACATCTTATATTTTATTTTTTTATTTTAATATTGTTTATTATAAAATTCTTATTTAATATGATTTTTTTTAACGTATTGTCGAAGGCGAGGTCATCAGAGACGGTAAACACATTACAACACAGAAGAAAGATAATGGGATAATAGTAGGCAATGACCTAACGTGAGGAACCTTCTCATTTGGGTGTCGCCACGATACTCATGAATGTGAATGATGCGAGGTTGCAAGAGATCGAACCCTGGCTATTGACAAGTGAGCGCGACGCGTTAGTTAACACGGATCCCAGGACCTTATGCCTTTGATACCACTGGTATTTTTTTATTTTACGGCATTTGCTAGGAGCAATTTCGTGAAAATGGAACTGAAGTCGATGAACGGAAATATGACTCAAAGATGGTGGACCCACGTACAACAACTTAAACTCGTATATAGTCACTTTCGTAAACATCAGGGTACATATCAAACAACGTGTTTGTGTGCTAAATGAAACTTTCTGAAACTACCCTGGAATATATTTGGCAAACTGAAATGGTCGTAGTAAAAAATTATCCCAAGTTTTAAAATACCTAAGAAATCTGGCTTTACAGTGATTATAATAGATTTTTTTGTTAATATCACAACGGTCTCGTTGGCGCTGTGGTAGAGTGCGCACTTGTATGTAGTTCAAATCTTGTCACTGGCAAAACGTTTTTCCTTCTTTCAATCACGTTTTTAGGTAAGAATCGTTTGAGGCCTATTCTTACGGATGTTTCGCTATACTACATATAATGTTTTGTTTGCTAATGTGTGGTGCCAGATGTCTAAATAAAACTTTATTTGTTATTTTTCAAATGTACCATTTGTTTTCGGCTAATTGCGCAATGTCCTTGCTCTAGAAGTAAATTTCTATACTTACACAGATCGGTAATGCATGCCACTAAACTTCTATGGCCCCATTTCTATATTTAAAAAAATTATGAAATAATGCATGCACATACATTCATACTCAAACACACACTGTGGCCCTCATTCTGGAAAGTAAGATAAGTTGAAATTGGTCAAAGAAAATTCAAGAGATTTACTTTAAAACTGAGACAAGTAATGGAAATCTCTCATTGATAGAAAATCGAGTGGGAGGGAAATGTCATGATCCTCTATGCAATCACCCAAGCTTTGAACACATTTTGTTTTTAGTTGGTGTTTTAGTGCATAGTCTTACTCACTGTAAAATTGTGCAAGTTTTTTTTTTAACTAGTACAGCTGTAGAAATTGTGAAAGCTTGAAAGTCTTTTATTCCTTTCAGAAAAATCTTTCAGAAATTATTTTAAAAAAAAAAGCGAGGGAAATATTTCTACACATTTGTGTGGACATCCTAATACGTATTTTTTTTTTGCAACTTATCCTTTTTGACGGCAACCTCGCGATGGTAACAAACGTTGTTGGACGCAGGTGCGAGTGTGTTTGCCCCCTTTCGCAGCCGACGAACGCAGCCCGCTTCGCAGTTCAGCCGTGCGCCTGGATTACCGGCAGCCCGCCTCGCTCACGTGGTGTGCGGGCTGCCTCGCGGGGGTTCGCCGGCGGCGGCCAGTGAATAGGAAGCGGGGGTTGCGTTTCCACCCCTTCGGTCCGGCCCCGCTTTGTGATCGCGTGGGTTTTTTTTTATATTATTTTATTTTCATCCCTCGCCCGCCCCGAGGACAAACATCTGCGCCAACACCAGACGGTGGTCGAAACATTTAGCGCGTCTGCCTCGCTTCTACTACACTCGTCCCCCCCCCACACACACACACACAGACACAAAGACACATACATTCGCTCACTTCAGTTTACGTCAAGGGATGAGAGGATATTCACTATATTCAGTTGGCAGCTTCATAAAAAAAAATATTTTCTTCGTTGTTCACGTACCGTGGCCTATCACTTGTTGCGTTACAAAACACTTTGCCCCCACATCCGCATTGCTCGGTCAGTTTAACTCCTCCCCTGCTGTTGAACTCGCCCAACCCCGGGGCTCGTGAGGTGGACGGTGCTGCAGCTACAGAACGTGACGCACGCGGCAAAACAGCCTGTTTCTTCTCCTCGTTCGGAGAATACTGATTCGCAGGCGCGCTAACGTTTGTGTCTCCCAAAAGCCAAATAGTGCACTTCTTGAGGGTAGATTATATTTGAAGAGTAACCACTTTGGCCTAATTGCAGTTTTTAGATATGTTCGAAGAAAGAATACATATTGCAGATGTTATCATGGTGCGACTTCCGGTAAATTTCCACCAAGCGTCTAGATTCATGGTCCGAGACCCCAAAATAATTGTCAACTCAAAAGTGTATCTGCAGGTGTCTGTGTGTGTATATGCATTTATGTGTATATGTATACGTGTGTATATATAAACTGGAAAAATAATTATAATTCCATTAATATTAAAACTTTAAAAATATATTTAATCCAAACAGTGCTGAAGTAAGTTTATCAGAATATTTGTAATGACACAATTATTTTAAGCGTATACCAACTTAACTGTTTTTAAATTAAAGGAAACTAATACCCAATATTATTTATATATTAATAAATTATCTAAAAAAAAATCACTCAACATCATTTTCATGGCGGATTCGCGTATATTAGCTACCCGACGCATTCTCGGGGTTCTAGCGAATAGGTGTTCTAAAGACCTCACTTATTTTTTTTGTAAAGGTAAGTCACTTTCGTGCTGAAAATTTGAAGGATCCTGTAGATTACCAAAACCAGTAAGTAAACACTAAATAAAATAGATAAACCCATTTGTAAATGATCATTCAAACTTATGTTTGGGAATTCATTTAAAATCAGACGCATAATAATTAGAAGTACTCGCCTCGCCACGAAGATGACGTGTGATTCAATCGCTCTCCGCTGCTCGCTCGTACGGTAAACGCGCTTGACTTGAAATGAGGTTCGCATGTCACTTAACTGCAAGGCAGAGCTATGTAAAATTGCAAACGATACAAAGCTCTGTCTTGTAGTTACAAGTGATATAGTTAACAACTGAGTTTCCAAGGACTGTCCTTGTAAAAGTACAATTTTTTACACTGTACGCTATCATTATAAAAAGTTAAACCTGGCATCAGCCAATGAACAACACAATTTATATTGATTTGTTTCTGTGCAAGTTTGTTGTCTTTATTTTGTTCTATACTGATATTTTAGGTTTGCCTTCTGTCTCTTCCCGTTATCTCATTTTCCTTTATAGTTAGTTGTTTTGATTACAACTTTATCCTTGCCTTTCGTGTATTAAAAAAAATCATCATTAATTTACGAGGAACGCTTGTTACAAATTATCCAAGAATCGTCGTAAACTTACGTACACTGAGTTTACTTACTTTGAACATGTTTGCAGGAGAATATTAGAGGTATATTTAAAAACATTTAAAAACTGGCTAAGTATACCACAAGAACACTCTTCTTTGTCCACGTGTGTGTTCACCTTGGCTTGGAAGGAAACATACAACTCAAGTCGAAACACGGCGTAGTTTCTACAAAGATTCGATTAATTTAAATTATGAAGAACTCTTCGTTTATTGAGTTAAATTATTGAAAAGTCTGTAAATATATTGTTATTTCTACAGTGTGGTTTTGTTATTTATTGCAAAAAAGAATAAAAAACAAATGTCTTAACTAGGCACTGCCAGTAAAGATTTTCGTCTCTAAAAATTATCCTTTAAACACTTTTTTTAGAGGGAAAGAATGGAAATGATAAGACGCTATTCCAACTGTTTGTAGACCAAATTAATTTTATTTCGTTTGATTGTCAATAAATATTGCTTAATTATTATATATTTTAGTGAGATTTTAAAGTCATTGCCGTTTAAGAGTAAATTAATTTTTGGTTATGACTACTACTTTCATAACACTAGAATTTATTTTGATAAATAGAACAGAAATATTCTATACTAGCTGCCCGACCCGGCTACGCACGGCTATACTAATGGGAAAAAATGAAGCCACATCTCCCATTTACAGTAATGGTAAATTAAAAAAATTCAGTGAAAATTTATTACAATGCTGTATAATGTACCGGAGAGAAAATGAATAGCACCGATGGTTTCCCGACTCGTGCACGCAACGTACAACTGATGTACCCGTACTTTGCTACGGCAGTCTACAGGCAGATCACTCTTGCGCCGCTCATTATACATGACCCTCATTGAGGGTACACCACTGCCGCGCGATGCCCGTTGCCATGGAGACGCAGAAGGCATGAACAATGCAAAGTCCTGTTCTCATGCAGACAAAGTACCAACTGTTGCCTGGTTTTAACCACCCATGGGATCTAATTTTCGGAAAATGTCATCCTGCGTAACATAAAGAACATTACTGTGAAGTTTCAAGTCTGTAAAATATATATACTTGAAAAAAAGGGCAATAAAAACAAATTAGGAAACATAGAGAGAGGAAAAAAAACAGTAGTTTAGGTTTGCGATTTAAAGTGATAAAAAGTATTTAAATACTAATTGAACTCTTATGAGGGTAGACTGATTGATTCGTTGTTAATATCACACGGGTATTTTTTACTTGTATGGGAAAATTAAGAATGATAAGGCATCTAGTGCGTGGCAACAATGTTAATAGGCAATAGGAACTAAACTTCTAGCGCCTGCGGCATTGTCAACACACACTTCGTACGTGTACTGCATGTTGTATCTAACCCCCTCCAACATATTTGATTCTAAATTGGACTTTTAGTAAGGATCCCTAATGTTATTGATACTATAATATAGCCAATAGCCTTCCTCGATAAATGTACTATCCAACACTGAAAGAATTTTTCAAATCGTACCAGTGGTTCCTGAGATTAGCGCACTCAAACAAACAAACAAACTCTTCAGCTTTATAATATTAGTATTGATTAGTAAATTTGTACATTTACATGAAACCACTACAAAATAGTATCCATAGTAATACTGGGTTCGGATTCTTACCCGGGAATTTATGCTTTGTGTTGTCCCATTACCTACAACAGTTAAAGTTATTTGTAATCCGTTCCCTGAATAGCTTTCCAGTATTAACTGCGCACATAATAAGCACGGTAAAACAAAACAAAAAAGAAACATAGTCGAATATTCGATTATAATTTCCATGATTTAAAAAAATTATTTTTGAATGAAACATCAATTGAGGCACAAAAATTATGCGGCAATTTTCGTAATAAATATTCTGCAGTATATGAAAACGAAGGCTTTTTTTTAATATTGAACGATAAAGATATTGTTATGCCATAAAAGAGAAAACTCTTGAAATTAATATTCCGTCTCTTTGTTCCTATCTCTCTCCCTTAAGGTATGCCGCTGCGTGGGAACTTATTCTCCGGGGACTAAACAAACAATCTTATTTTTGTGTTAGGAAAAGCGAATTCCGCTGTCTCTCTGTAGAAGAATGTCTCCATTTCACGAAGCAACACCCTCTGCCCGGTCCTGAGCACCTGGTAATCCCGAAGGACAGCGCTGACGGGTAGCTTTGCCTTGCCTTGCGCGCCGTGGCTCCAGATCTGGCGAATCAACCAGCAGCCCTTATCCAGGGCACCCCATGTGGTTGCTTCACTTCTAGTTCTATAGTGCGTTTATTTATAACGTGAGGATTTTACTGTTTAGTCGTTAGGTTAAATAAGTTACATTTAGTACTGCCACAAGTTTATGCGAATTGATTTTTTTTGTGTACATTAAGCCAAATGATTAGGCGCAATAGATGACTAAATATTAGTTCACCATAAAATTGGTAATAAATAATCAAGAATAATTAAAGCACTAACAATACTGATACAAATAATACAGTTTTTTTTCCGTTTCGGAAGGTTGAGTTACTTTGAGCAGAGAAATGGCAATATTATAATTTTTATAGAAACTTCAGTTGGTACCACCGGAAGGAAAATATTAACTATCATTATTATAAAAAGTGCTGTGTGTTGCAGATAGCCTGTTGTTGTGTTTTATATTAACACCAGGCGGCGGGCCCGCGGTATACCACATGAAGGGGAATCTTGAAAGGTATACTATGCTTGATATGCCATAGAAAACACACCACAACTGAACACAATCTAGAAATTATTCTAAGTCAAATTTTCACCTTTGGAGGTTCCCCTCTTCCTCCTAATTGTAGGAGGACTTCCACAGAGCTTTAATACAATCTTGCCCATGGACAATTTCCATTTCCCTAGAACGAGTTCGAATTACGAGCGAAACTTTCGTTCTTGAATAATGAGTATGATTCATCTTGTTCCTGCAGCCAAATATTTTGCTCATTGTAAAGAACTGCTAAGCATATTTTAGTGCATGGTATTTTTACATCGTATTTTATATTTTAAGGAAAATCCTGTCTAGTTCTTTTTTTTTTTGTTACCACGATTTGTTGCAAAACGGCCGCGGAATGAAATACATCGTGAATAAATAAGCAAAGTTTAAAAAAAAAAGGAAGAGAATGAGGCACGGAAACAGAAAGATAAAGAAAGAGTTGAAGGTAGCACTAGCACGAACGAAGCTCCCGATGACGTCACACAGGTGCAGTTTTGAGTCGTGACGGCGGGGGGAGGGGCGGGGTGTAGCAGGGAGGTAGCAGGGAGGTAGGTCGCTATTAATTACGTGCCGCCGGCCTTGCAGCACGTCGCCGCCGGCTGCGGTCGTGCGCGAATTTTTCACCCGCGGGAACGATAATTATTCGTTCCGACGCGAAGGCGACGGCGCTGCTGTCTCGTGGTCCAACCAGAACTAAAAAAAAAAAAAAAGAAAAAAAAAGTTAAGTTTAGACTCAATGGAGTGATGAACGCAACGCATATGTGGGATAATTTCCCAGACAGTCACGTGCGATACATTTGTGTCGTCACCGTGACAACATACGCGTGCACAACACGCATTCCGATTAGAAAGATTTTCTTTTCCGTCGCTTTGCGGACGCGATGCTACTGAAATGCGCGTCAGAATTTGGTTTTCGAATGATGATTAGACTGGTTCGTTGTTAGTATTATAATTTGTTTATTTCTAGAGTGTTGTATGCTAATTTTTTAAAAATTTTATAACTTTCTTAAGCTTATTACTTAGTAAATAGGGCTTGGATACTGATATACTCTATTGCAGTCGCTGTTGTAATGAATGATAATAGGTTTAGAGGAACTTTCGGCGTTTAGAAGTCGCAGGCAAATGGAGAAACAAGCATTCATATTTAATTTGTATTTTAAATGTGCAGTTCTGAATGCCATGTCACAAACACGTATGTTTCTACGGCGGAGGTGGCCGGGATCGGCCGAAGAAGACGAAGAGACGACGCGCTGGCCCCGGGACGGGAGGGGAGGGGTGGAGGGGGGAACCGGGCGAGTACATCAGATCCACAGCATAGATTATGGCGCCTCGGGGTTGGGTAAGGTTGGCGGGTGGTGGGGCCTCGCTTGTTGGAGGTCCTCGCAGCAACATTGGCACTAAACTTTCCTCGATGGTTGGGTCGCCCGCGGCGCTGCCTGGTCGCAGCTTCGTGACGCATATCCACGGGAGGGGAGGAGAGGAGGGTCGGAAAACGGTCGACGCCGAAGGGCAGCGATGATTTATCGTCGGGACCGCCTCGGTCCGAACCGCAAGTCCAACCGCCTCTCGCGCGCCGCTGACCGCCAACACACTGCATCCGAGACCACTTCCACCTCGAACCAACCCTTGAGAGACTGCATTGCAACAAGAATGACTTAGAACTCCACACGTGTCCACATGCTGCTCTTGTAAACCCGTAAACGCGTACCGACCGAAAATCAAACTTCACCTCTAAACACTCGGAACACAAACACAACACAACACAGCTCTATACGTAACAGTTGAACTTCGCGTTATTCAATATGACTGCACTATGTATGTTATTGCTAAAGCCGTGATTTTCGTTTGGCCAGTTAGAAGTCCTGAAAATCCTACTACTTAATCGTTTATTTGTAGTCTATCCCACATGGACCAATCACAGCTCGGCTGTGAATGACTCTATATAAGTACTGTGCCGGAATACCTGACCTTCATTTGAGTTACTACATGGCAAGCCGAAACGTCAGAAAGTTCATTGTTTCATCGGCCGTAGTCTTAAAAAGAAAAGGTCCAAAATGTTGTCGAAAGCGTTGGCCTCGAAAGCCAATGATCAAGATAAAGAAAGTTACTTGATTGGTGGTTTTTCTGCAAATGTGGAATTCACTCACGTAACTTGCAAAATTATGTACATTTACCGTAATTTCTCAATGCGTAGACAATTACTGATGGGCCTGAAACAACCAATGTTTCATCATTAACTGAGACCTTGCACGTACAGCGTATATATGATATGATCGACGGCCGATGTGTTATTATTGCTGTTATGGTTTGGTGATTTTCAAGCGCTGTGATGGTTTGCAAGTGACGCTATACCCTGGTACTACTTTGCTTTACACGACACAGACTATACAAACGTGACCATTTGCGTGTGAGGACCACGAAGGTCGACCCACGCAACTTTCACCGAGCGCATCTTCACCGTTTGTGACGCACGAGTGCGCATGCCTTTCGCTCTAACCTCTAGCCCTAGCAGAGTTCCAGTGCTACGTCGGTACGTAGTGGTAGGTGTTCCGTAACCGAATAAAGAGCTTCAGAGTACCAACTGCGCCACTCTACTCAGGGCCGTCTATGCAAACTAAGGGGCCCCTCTTGAAAATCCTACAGATTTGCGCCCCTGTTCTGAAGTGAAACTTCTCTACAGCGAGTAAAATATAGAGTCAAACAACTGTAAAAGAAACTTTCCTGGTTTTTTCAGGTTTTTTCGTTGGATACATGTTTTTCCGTCGTCATGTTTGTTACAGGTATGACTTCATTGCGTACTTCATTAACTATCAAATTGCTTGCAAAAAACACAGATTGCAGCATCAGCGGCGGCGGCGCTTGAAGGCATTCAGATACTTACTTAAATTCTTATACATCCGCCTGTACGCTTGTACACTTGCACACTTCTACACGCGTTAAAAAATATTTGCTTGAATTCAAAATTTCCCTGCCTCTACGTGTGCCTCTACGTTTCGCTTGCAAAACGCGTGGCGGTCACGCGTTCAACCCAGCGCTGCGCGGGAAACACACACAATTCAGAACTGTCACAAGCTGTAACCACGTGAATTAGAACAGGCGTAACGTAGACAAGTTTATGTTGTGCACTTTATTTTTTTGTAAATATTCATGTAAATTTACAGGTATTTGTAACCACGAAAACAACTGTATCTTTACAGAATAGTGTTCGCAGTAACACTGGGTTCGGATTCATACCCGGGAATTTATGCCTTCAGTAACTAAAGTTATTTGTAAACTGTTCCTAGGATAGCTTTCCAGAATTAACTGCGCACATTAGTAACATAATAAAAGGAAATAAGGTTAAATTATGGAATATTCGATTATCTTTTCCATGGGTTTCAAAAAAAAAATTTGCTTGAATGAAACCTCAATTAAAATATGAAATAATTCGCCAATTTCGGTAAGAAATACTGAGTACTATTTAAATAAAAAAAACGTATTTCATGTATGCATGTGTTGTACTACGTTACAATAATTTTCTTGTAGTATTTAAAAAAAAAATTCTTGACAACTGGTTTTTAAAGGAATGTTTTGTAAAAGTACGGAAACATGTTTTTCCCGTGAGTGTTTGTAAGTTACGACGGCAAGCGCCGCACGGAGCTATCGGGGACAGGCTCGTACAGCCGGCCCGCCCGCGGGGAAGGGCAGGAGGAGAGGCTGGCTTCCGCCCCCAGGGCCCTCTCCTCTCTCCACATCAGGAATGTGGTCTGGTCCCACCCCCGCGTGCAGGGGGCTGACTGCACCAGCGGCCGCGAAGCTCCTACCATAGCCCGTCGCCTCCGACCGCCGTCGTCCTCCATCCGTCAATGCCAGACTGTTTACAACTTGACTTCATCCGTCCGTCAAAACATTTTCCCAACATTCAGTGCTTTTCTCCCGGAAACTTATTTCCATGTTGTTTATTATTCATGTCTTGTTTTTGTACGTGTTGTATTCGCATATCCTCGGAAAAAAATTCAGAGTCGCGGTTAAATTGTTTGGACGTGAGTTTTAAGAAGCGCGGTGCTATTATACAAAACATCTGAACGACCTGCACAAACACCACAGGCCTGTGCCCCGGCCAAAACCATAGATATAATCCACCCGTCAAAAGTACGAGTTTTGCCTGCCGACGAATGTAATTTTTCGAGCCTTCCGATTGGCTACGTGACCGATGGACGGACGGAGGTGACGGACTAATGTAACTCAGCCCTTACTCCGTCTGCTAAAACCAAACTTGAAAATGATGCACCAACCATTAGTGAGGCGAAATGATAAGCGGGACGCTCGCTGGTTCTCCTAGCGTGGTATCTTCTCGTCGTGCATAGGATAACCATGACAATTGAGCGGTAGCCATAGCATTACATGACGGAGAAGTGAAGATAAATGTGTAAAGCAAGGCCCTTGAGTGTTTTAAAGCATCTCTACCGGGTTTTTCACGCCTGACATTAGTATGAAAAGATGCGTTATAACCATTTTCACTCTTTAAAAAATGCAGTCTAAAAACAAAATATGGAAACAGATCTACTCTTCCACCCTCAGCGATTTCTTAAATGAATTTAATAAATAGAGAAATTTTCAAATCGCTTTTTATTTCACTCCGTTTAGCCTTAAAATCATACTTAGTATTCGAGCAAAAAATTTTGCATTTTGAAATATGTCATGGTTATAATCCCATTTAATTTTAGTGCATCAAATCTATCACCTTTGTAATAGACATAAATAAAACTGTTCGAAAACTGGACGCTCTGTTACACATTTTTTTTTTGTGGCAGATGTTTGTAGTCTTGCGCACGTGCATACTTCTGTGGTTGTCGCTTCTAGATAACTTGAAAATTATAATGAAATTCGTTTCGAAATACAAAAGTGGGATGAAAACTTGATTAGTGAGAATTTTAAACAAGATGATACGCCATTGCTAGTAACACTGCATGCCATTAGAAACCTCAATAACGGACAAAAAAAGATGAACATGCAAACACACAGAAACAAGCTAAAATCAGTCGATGTCAAAAATTTAAAACACAAACAGCACAGAAAATTCCGTGGAAGGAATTAGTCCAAAAATTATAACCGCACAGACGAACACAGTGGGGTAACAACGACGAGACAGTAGCAACAGGACAGTGAATAAAGCGACAAACATCAAAAACACAACGATGATACTTTACAGATTATGCTGACAACACAATGGCAACACAGACAAGCACAGGCGAAACCCAGCGATGTGACTAAACAGATATTCCGGAACACTAACGACGACAGTTGATGACAATTGTGACGTTTCGGGAACTGAGATCTATTTCCGTTCTCAGACACAAAAAGACTGACAGAGGACACTGGAAAACATGTGTGTGGGTGTATATATACATATCTACAACTAATTTGTTTTCTTAAATATTATATGTTTATTTTGTTTGTAGTATTTATTGACCTGGGTTGGTACGAATGCGAGCTACCAACCACCCACCTCCACCAAGGAGACCATCCAATAAACAACTATAGCCAACATGGAAATGACTTCACTGTCTGGGCGATAAGTTAGTGTAAAATAATTTCCCTACTCTCTCAGATGTGTACATATTTAAATTATGATTGTTTTTGAGCGCTTTAAGACTAGATTTTACAGTCAGGTACAGGAGTATCCAAGAATAAACATTGCAAGTTAATCGAATGAAATAGGAAATACTTTATTTTGCCGTAAGTCACGACACCACAAGCCAGCCTACGAGTGTTCCTGTTATTGTTAATAATATTACACAGCGCGGCTACGAACCCGGTTGACGGAGTGTATACGACCAGGTCTCCGACGGTAACTTAAGGTGCCCTTTCGCAACGCGGAATTAATGAACGACGTGTGTGGCAGCGCTTTTGCGGCGATTTCACAGCGATAGTTTAAGGGGGGGAAACGTGAATAAACGTGATTAGTGGTCTCGTATACAAGACGGCTTTACGTTCAGGAAAGGTGCTTACCGTATTAGATTTTTTTTTTAACATCTGTGTGGGATACAGGTCACGATCTGTTCATTCTTTAAACCTCGTAGTTGAAAAACGAACGTAATCGTTTTCACTATAAATTAAAAATATATATTATGAACTTCTCTAAAACAGTATTTTTTTTGTTTGGCTTTACCTCTCGTTGACAACGAGGTCATAAACAAACTCCCGGAGAATTTTCACAGGATAGACTTGATGGTGCTATATTTTCTCGTACATTTTTTCTTTCTTCGTCTGGTGCTGCCTTCGAAAGGAGACATTATAGCCTCGAATGAACTGAAAGTGGTTTGCCGTTGCAGTTGTTTTTGGTTTGTTGTTATTTCATTGGAGGGCGTGGTCAACCAATTGTGGGCCAATCGGAGACCTCGCCCAGGTGTATAACTGAACGTTGAATAAAAGCCCTCAGAATTTCATTGTTATTGAACAGAATTGTTTCATGGTTATTCTTCTTAGTTCTTATTTATTTAATTTCTTGTATACACAATTTTTAAGAGACTTTTTATGTGTTTTAGCTTTCGGTATACGGCATTTGGTAGGAGTAATTTCGCGAATATGGAACGGAAGTAAATTAAAGGACTGCATCGTAGCTGTTCCGAAAGTACCCGAAGCGCATCGTCTTTGAGAAAAAACTGTTAGGAAATAAATAAAAATTAGCCAAACCTAACCTGGGTTGTGTTCTGTTCGGTTATTACTATCCTGTTGAACAAAATTATTTTTAGGTTTTAAAAGGGGGTGAAGTACTTGCCATTTTCCGTTAAGTTTAACACTTTTCGTAAATTAATCACGCTCAGCATTATTATTATTTTTTTTAAGAATTCTGGTTAAATTCCGTGTCTGAGCTTCCTATTCTAAGATTATTTGTAAGATGAATTTGCTCGTTACCGCGGTTAGATGTTAACACATCACTGACGAGTACTTAAAGAAACACTTATGTGTTATTTTCTTTTCGAATCTTCAATGCATGCCACACATTGCATTTATTGGTTAGGTACTGATGACGCGAGCAGATGCCAGTTCCAGAAACATCGCAACTGTTTTTTTTTTTTTTCATAGGAAACCTACTGTGTTCATCGAGTGTTGTCTTTGTATTGGCAAATAATATATTATGTTTATCTTCATAGTTATGTTCGTATATTTGTTGCGTTCTCCAGGTTTTGTTGTCTGTCTGAATTTACTGTTATTGTTGAAACTCTCTTGAACTCGTTGAAACTGTGGTGATATTTTTTTTTTTTTCGTGGCTAAATTCCTTCAACGGAATTCTTGTGCTGTCTGATATTTAAAGTTTGAATGTGTTCGCCTGTGCTGTCGTCGTTGTGTTGTGGATAATACTTACGTGTTTAGGTTCATCGTTGGGTTTATCAGTTTGACATCAGCAGATGTAGGCTTGTTCTCTGTGATTATCTTTTTTTTTTTTTTTGTAATTATGAATTTTTCCCATTTCAAACGGCAATGACATATGTCCAAGAAATAGTATTAAAACGAAATTCCCTCACTGGTCGATTATTAATTGAAAGAATGGAACAACAATACGAATCAGGCCCAGGGTTGGTCTCAGGGGAGAGAGGAGTCCACGAGGTGCGACCGCGGCCTTCTTTGTCTGTTCGGCGGCGGCGGCGGGGTCGATGACTCGGGTCGCGGCGTCGCCTCGCCTCGCCGCGGGGCGCGGGGCCCGGGGGGCGACCGTCACCCGACTGCCCGGCGTCCTGTTATGGGCACGGCAGGCCCCGGAGCTGGTTCCCCTCTGCGGGGGGGGGGGGGGGGGTGTCGTCCCGACTGGCCGCGCCATATGGTCGCCGCGGCCCACCCCGGCGTCCTGCCTACGTCGTCGAGCTGCCCCCCCCCCTTCCCCCTCCTTCCTTACTTCCCACCGGGGGCCCTCATTCTCTCTCTCTCTCTCCGAAAATTACCCGGGTCTCCTCATCTACATAAAGCCTCCCGGCGCCTGAGAGAGAAGGGATAAGTAAGAGCTGGGTGGAGGGGGGGGGGGGCACACTTGGGTGTTTGTCTCCCAGCCCTCAAACCACGTAAACGAGCACATGCTCACAGGCATGGGCTGAAACACCGAGGAGGGCAGGGGGCACCCCCCCCCCTCCCTCTTGGAACTAAGAAGCACCTATCTCTGAGGGGGCCCGCTCGCGCTTGCAAAATCGTGACTGTGAGACGGGGTTGATAAATGTAAACGTCGGAACTATGTTTTAATGGAAAATACTTTTGTACATTTTAAAGTTTTCTGCTTGTTGCATGCATACAGGCAAACATATGGGCAGTATACAACATACAAGAAATGACTTGTGTCTGTGAACCCCGCGCGCAAATCTCTCCGGCCACCCCTGCGCCCCTGCTCACAAGCATGAAGCTGAACTACCCTACTGCGAGCTGTTGTGAATTTTTTTAAGTCCATGAACTTTTAGAGAAACTATTAGTTGCCAAAGTAAGTTTTTTTTGTACAACGCTTTTATTAGCTTGACCTGTGTGTATGAATGGACTATGTAATAAAATATTTGCATTTAATTTTTACCCACTTTTTGACGTACGAATGAGTTGAAATTTTGCATACATGTAAAGAACCTCTGACAAAACAATATTTTGATAACATAGCACATTCGTGTTAAGGGGGAGTGGCGTGTCCGAAGATTAAAAAAAAAACACTTATTTCGAGCTATGGTTAATACCTAGGCGTTTTGTGTATCCATGAGGTCAGGAGGAATTTTACCCGGGGTCTACCGTTACCCTAAAAGGGGTGGGGAGAACGTTAAAGAACCAAAATTTTGAAAATTTTAAAACACCACGATGTTTTCGATTTATAGTGTTTCCGAGGTCGGGTTATGGCAGAAGAGAGTGCCCACCATCACCACTCTTCTGGTTCGGCGAAAGTCATGGACTCCAATTCTCGTTTTGTGTTATGTGTTTTCCCCCTTCCTTGCCCTTCTGGAGCCGATCCTTGGAGATGCCGTACCCCTATGCTCCGAAACGAGTAGGGGAGGTGGTGCGTCATCGACGGGGAAAAGCGACAGTGGGGGCACACACCCTTCTTCCTGCCCGTGCTGTACTCTGCTGTCTCCTTAACCGAGACCAGTTGGAGTGCAGCCTTCCCAACAGTTGTGTCTTGTCTTTTCAGTCTCACACCCTTAAGGTGTTCGTGTTTGTTTCTTTGTATGTAATAATACTCTGTGAATAAATGTATCTATAGAAAATGTTCACGGGGTTTGTTAATGGTAATATGGGTACTGTCTGAAATTATCTGGCCACTCTTCCAACGTGATCAAGTGTATGATACGAACATTCCATCAGTCCGTGTTGATGTCGGCACAGATGGTGTACATCTAGTCAAACCAATAGCCATTTAGTTTCGCAAAATATAGCTGTGGTATTGCTGAAAGGCGAATGTTGCTATTAATGCTGAGTTGGGCATCTACCGTGCATAAAATGCAAGGATGCACTGAAGATTACGCAGTTGTATATATATGGCATTGCATCTCTTTGCTGTCGGACAGGCTTTTGTAGCACTTAGTCGCGTAAAGTCACTGGATGATCTCCAAGTAGAAAAAATAGATTGCTCAAAGATAACAAGAAAAGTTCCATGTATTGTTGACGCAATAGCTGAATTGACTAGATTACGTGAACATTAATGACTAATTTTCAGTTCATTGTAACAAATGACTACCTACTTTAATCACTCATATTTAGCATTTTTAGTTTGTTTCTATTACTCAAAAAAAATATTTTATTTTGAGATTAAAAAGAATAAAATAAACTTATAGTTATAAAATTAAAAAATAAATAAACGTTTTTATGGTTGAATGAACTAAAAATTAAAAAAACTAAATTTAAATTTAAGTTTTTTGTTCAACAGACAAATAATGCACCACAACTCTGTAACTTATAACTAAAAGCGTGGGGTGTTTTTTGCTTTCACTTTCGTAATGAGTATATCCTAAAATTAGTGATAGAAAATTTAAGGCATAATATCAAGTACCCCATTACTAATTTAAAGTTCGTTATTGTTATTAGGTTCATATGTTCATTTTCGTAATGACATTATCCTTAATTTTTTGTAATGACTAGATCCTAAAATTTTTGTATTGATTATATCCTGAAATCATATTGTTATTACTGATAGAAAATTTTAAGACAAATTATATTAAGCACCCCACGTTTAAAGTTATGCAGATTTGTGGTGCATTATTTGGCTGTTAGACAAACAAATTTAATTTAAATTTAATTTTTTAATGTTTATTTATTCAACGATAAAGCTGGTTTTTTTTTTAAGTTTATTTAACTATAAGTTTCTTTATTTTTTGTTGTGCTACCTGTACTACATTTCGTAACACATTGGTGCAGGATACATTAAATATATGCGGTGATTCCATTTCTGTTTTTATTTTAAGAGGATTATTGTTCGGAACAACTATTTTATTTGTATTTATATTGCACAGTAATTGGTTTGAATAATTTAGTCTGTTCTATTTCTGTATTTTTACGAAAGGATTAGTTTCCAAAGTAAAAAAATAAAAAAACCGTAACAGGAAGAAAAGGAAAATCACGTTCCATTTTATGTCAAGAGTAATCGCGTTCTGATATGCTATAACATAATTGAGCTGCTAAAAAAAATATCTATAAACTGAACTAATTTCTAATTGTTTCAAATTCCATTTCCTTGATTATGTACTCAAATATTGCTGAGAGGACGTCTCAATTCCACAGACATTTTTATGATTGGTTACCTGGGTGTATTCTATTGCCTCAATGTTATGTAAGGTAAGTTTCAATAAAGAAACCATAGAACATGCCCGAAGCGCAACAGTTTTCAGGAACATCAAAATCACCGCGGTGTTGCGTCTCATTGACGCTCGTCTTTAAAGGAAATAGAATATGAAAGCAAATTGATTGTGATGTGAAGAAAATTCAATCCGTGATCTGCTCTTTAATGCTTCATTGTGACCGGTGAGAGGACTTTCTTTTTTTTCGTTCTTCTCGCTCGGACAAGGGCTAGGCATTGTTCGAGACGCCGGCTAGCCGGTCGCGAACCACTCACCTCGCCTACTGCTGCGCTCTACAGTCGGTCCGCGCTAGCCTCCACCGCTCTACAGTCGGTCCGCGCTAGCCTTATCCATTGTACAGCCGGTCCGCGTTCGCCTGATCCGCTCTATAGTCGGCCCGCGCTAGCCCGATCCGTTCTACAGTCAGTCTGCGCTAGCCTCCACCGCTCTACAGTCGGTCCGCGCTAGCCTCCACCGCTCTACAGTCGGTCCGCGCTAGCCTTAGCCATTCTACAGCCGGTCCGCGTTCGCCCGATCCGCTCTATAGTCGGCCCGCGCTACCCCGATCCGTTCTACAGTCAGTCCGCGCTAGCCTGCTCCGTTCTACAGTCTGTCTGCGTCCGCTAAACTCACATATATTTACACACAATAACTTAGTTATTTTTTTAGTGTCGTTTGTTCATTGCCACGTTTTACTCTTTTACCCGATTGCATATTTTTTAAACGTATGAATTTTTCGGTATTTTCATATTGTTTTCTTTTCCTGTTAAACTATTGAAGAGTTGAGGGAAATCACAATCTAAATTAAAAATGGCATACATTTTAGTACGTATATAATAATGTGTAAGTAATTTGCAGCTCTCTCCTAATTGTGTGATGGTTAGGGGCATAAACGTTATGGAAAAACAATTCAGGACAGTCATAGGCTGCAATAAGGTACTCGCGGGATAACATTTATTTCCATGTGTTTGGCGGCCGTCTGCACAAGAATAATTTGCCTTGTTTGACGTGGCCATTCAGGACGCGTGCGCTTCTCCACGAAATGCTGTTATGCCGGTGTAGGGAGTCACGTGAACCTGGCGTTACAGTCTCCAAGGGACCGGGATATGCGCGTGCCACAACACCAGAGTTTCAATAGTACACATTTGCTCACAAAGTTCACTGACTGGCCCCAAATACTAGTTAATAAACTGATTGACTTAACATCGAAGAATATTCGTGACTTTTTGATCTCTGATTGACGACTTCAAAATGTCGTGCTTCACGTATAAGTTGGCTGTGAATATAAAAAAATAAATATTGGGCTTCAACACTAAATATAAAATGTCAATAGAACCCACATAAAATAAAACAGTTTTATAATAGACAAAATTGTGGGGGTTAAAACGTTACCGGGAGTTTACTTTAGTTCATGCATTACTAGGTTCGTCAAACGGCTCCCATAGACTTAAAACATTACTGGTAAGCTCGGAAAAAAACTCTGCGTTAAAATGTTGTGAGCAACGATTTACAATTGCGCATAGTACGTAATTGCGGCTTAGAAACGTGACGAAAGCAAGGAGTGATAGACTTGGCGAGCAGCGTGTGTATTGTTTGAGTCGCGTGTTGAGGCGAGTGCCGCGGAGAGTGATCGCCCGCCTCTCAGCTCTCGGCGGGACGGCCACGGGGACTCGTGGTCTTCCTTCCCTCGGCTGCTCTCGCGTTGCCGATGTCTGCCGCTCGCTGCGAGCACTCGTGCTTCGCTGTCCACCACGACAGGGGCGTAGCCAAGGGGGGTGTTTTGGGTGTCCAAACACCCCCCGAAATATTCAAGTCGAGACACAAATTTATGTTATTTAAATCCAATATTTTAATTACGAAAGTGCGTAAATAGCACCAATTTACACATTAAAATCAAAGTTTTTCCTCCCTAGTACGGGGGAAAGGTGTAAGTAAACACCCCCCCCCCCCCCCGAAAAGAAATCCTGGCTACGCTCCTGACCACGAGCTCTGCCGGGCGCGTCTGCCTCCTCGCTCGTGCAGCGACTTGAACCAGTCTCGGTGGTCGTTGCGTGTTCGGTCTCCTCGGGTAGTCACCTCTCGCACGTGCGCTCGTCGGACGAGTGCAGTCGCCTTGCTCGGTGTTGCTCTCGATTTCCCAGCGTTGTTAACTCGTCTCCCGCCGAGCGAGTGTTCGCTAGTCGACTCTGGACTTGGAAATCTCAAACAGCCACGAAAGGCGAAACACACACAACACGCAGCCAGCCTCAAATTCTTTCCGCGAAAAATGCGTGTCCCCATTCATGTTCACAAGAAGTTATTTTTCTGTCTTTTCACAGAAGAAAATTTACCAACAAATTTTTTTCTACGCTTCCATTTTTTTTTTAATATTTAGTCCTTAAAAATATGGAACAGCAAAAAAAAAAAAAAATACATGTTGGAAGAAGGTGGTCGCCAGCTCGGCCGACAAATGGTGTGCAGAGCTCCGAGTGTCAACATGATTTCTTCTGGAAAGTGTCTGATCACGAATAGCGTTTGAGAACCATTGCACTTTCCTATAAATATTACGTTTCACGGTTACATCTTTAAAATGTTTATTTTGGTATGAAAAATTCTAAACACAGTGTTTTAAGTGGTATAGGAACGTGCAGGGTGCTTTTTTTCTTTAATATTTCACATTAACATTATAGGATCACTGCTTTAAGCCCCGTAGAGACGCGGTACCGACGTGAAGACTGCACGCCAGTTCTGTGCGTGTTGCGTAGAGGCTAAAAGGCGTGTGATGCGAGTATGTGTCTGATCCCGTTTTTCCGGCACGTCTGATAGTCGTGGTGCGCAAGTTGCCACCTACAGGTCTCCTCCCGTACTCTACAGACAGTTTCGTCTGAAGCGATCGGCAGCTGTTGACGATAATGTATGACGTAACAGCCACCATTGTAATTCCATTGCTTGCTGCCAGGTAGCGCTAGTGTCGACTTAGACATCGGCCATCTTGGCCGACGTCACAGATATAAGATCTGCTGTTTGGAAGTACTTGTGTAGCTATGTTATAAGTATATTTTTTATAATTTACACAAATAACCACAGTGGCTCGGGATCGAACCATGATCACATGCGTGAGCATTGTCGTCCTTAGGGCCCGACCTCACTCGCCATGTTGATTTTTTTTCATTCCGTCTGCATTACTATTATTAAAAGGTTATTTATACATCTTGCATTTGTTGTTGTGTAAATATAATTCAACAGATATTCACTGTAAGTGTAATATAAAGGTTGTGTTACATGTCGTGTAAGTGATACAAATTACGAAAACTTGCACGACATTTTACACCTATCAAATTAATGGGCGCGGAAAAGTATCATACTGAAATGCTACCACAATGACACTTTTCTCCCTGGCCACCTTGAAGTAGGGGTAAAAGTACCATAACAGAAAACTACCATAAGGGGAAATTACATGGGGAATTCTAACATATTTTTTACACATTATAATTATAAGTTGCATTGTGCTTCCTATAACACATATTTGGAAACATTTGTTTCCTCTGTCGCGCGATCTGTTAAGGTTATTTATGATTGCCACTACAGTTAGACACCGTCATAAGTGCTAATTGCAGTAATTAGTTAACCTAAGTAACTGCTGAAGTTGACAGCGCTTCCTATCGAGGTATTTTATACACTACTCTGAGAGCGAAGCCATTGTACTTATTCCATGGAGTATATAAGAAATTACGGTAGAATTAACCCTTGGTCTTTTCCTTTATGGTAGTTTTCCGTTATGGTACTTTCGCCCCGCCCCAAATTATACTTAGTTAATATATTATATTGAAAATAATTGTGAGAAAACATAAATTTAAAGGGAGCTATTGTGTTAAAATTTCAGATGTTGTCCTTAAAATAATATAAAATTACGGGAAAACGAAAAATTCAACATTGCATGTTAACCGAACCTTAAGGGCTTATGTCCCATTCCAGGTCATTATTTACATTTACGTTCCTACTGTTTGAGTAGCTGAACTTTCACAAAATGAAAAAAAAAAAAAAATCTATATACACCTATATCGCATACTTATTACATAATTAGCTAGGAAAGTTGCAGTTTTTACTTTTTTTGTGTAGTATGAATAATGATAAGAATAATGATATGGAACATGAAAATGGAACTTTTTAGGTTTAAAGGCACTTAATAGCTGCAATGTGATATGGTTTAATTTCTTTCAGGAAAAAATAATAATTTTTTTTTGTCCTTTTAAAATCGTTAGAATTGTTATGATTTTAAAAGGCTAAAATACATTAAGTAAATTTTCTGGATGAGTTTTAAATCATATGACGCAGAAGCCACCAGCATTGCTTAAAACCCCAAAAAAAAATTCAGTTTGTTACTCCACTTGGTTCTCCTTGTCCATATTATACAAAAAGATTTCAAATTAAACTTTGCCAGCTAATTGTGCAAAATGTATGCACTATGTGTGTATATATATATAAGGAGCCCGTATATATATAAACGGGCTCCTTAAGGGCGTATCTCCTGTTCGGCCTCTCAAAAAGTCTACAAGTTTAACAGTGTTAAGCGTAAAAATAAAATAATGACCTGGAACAAAAGATACACCCTTAAGGAGCCCGTATAGCCTGAGGTGCATCTGTGTTAGTGAGGCGCATGAATGGTTGGTGCTCCTAGCGTGGTATTACCTCTAAGCGCAAGGCTGTGGACTGGCGCGCAGTCTTCTCGTCGTGTACAGGGCAACTGTGAGATTTGAGTGGTAACCATAACATTATATGGCGGGGAAATGAAGATAAAAATGTAATGCAAGTCTCTTGAGTGCATTTAAGAATTTGTACTGACGGTTTCATGCCTAAAATATATTCTAAAAAAATACGCCAATTAGGCATTTTCAATCTTGTAAAAATGCAGTTTAAAAACGAAATACGGAAACAGAACTGCTCATCCGCCCTGAGCGTATTCTTAAATACTTGTCGTGAACAGCGGGGGCAGTTTTCCAATCGCGTGGTTTCTTCTGAAGCTCCGCGCACCGTATTGTGTGCACGGGAAGGAGGGAATTTTGGATGCAGTTGCATGCCTGTTGGAGGTGCAGCGAGTGTAGGCGGGACTGTGGATGATGGGGCAGCACCGGCCTGAGAGGGGCGTGTGCCCCGTCGGGAGCTCCAGGCACTCGAGGACGTCAAGAGGGACAATGGGCGGGTGAGTTGCCCCGATCCCTAGCGAGGTCCTCCTTCCCCCTTGACCCGTGATTCTCTCCTCCAACCACAGGCATTCCTGCCTCGTGTCCCGCGGCCCTTGTGATCTTATACATTTACGTTATCTAGCATACGAGATAGTTTATCTGAGAAATCTCTGAAATGTGATTACACTTATAGATTTTTAAAATGTAATCATAAGTTTAAATAAAATAAATCAGTCTCTCAAACATATCTATAGAAAGAACGTGCGAGCATTGATGACTGTCGTATGTTTTGTGCGTGTGTAACAGTAGGGAAATATTTTATATGCGATTGTTTATATTTGGTCGTCGGGCGGTTGACGACAACGTGTTTAAAAACACGCGATTTTTTTGCCGTCGCGTTGGCATCTCCTCGTCGCGCCGTCGCGTCGCTGTGACCCCGGCGTGCGCCGCTCCGGCAGGGGCAACTCAGGGCTGCAACACGCTCTTATTTCCTTTGGAAATCAGAGAACTGTGTATGCAACGTAACAACGTAAATGTCGTTAAAGTTTCGGAAGTAAATGTTGGCAACATTTATTCCTTTTTTTGTGGTTGTCCGTTGCTGGGAATATTTAATGTGAATGCTTAAGATTATCTGTTTTTCAATGCGGAAGAACCAAAACATTATGTTAAAATGCTTTATATTTTGTTTCAAAAATTAAAACTAAATATTCGCAAAGCACGAGTGTTGAATCCCATAACCGCTGTTTCAATTACAAATAAAATAATACACACTTATACACGTCTCCACGTGTAAGTACACATGACAGCCATGCTTATTTCATTGCTAGCAAGATAATTCTTCATTGTTAAAAACGTATTTCAAAGTATAATATTTTGCTATTATACTCCTTACGCCACGCCGTTAATACAATATTTCATAAATTCTGAACTAAGAATGTTTTTAAATTACTTTTTTTTAATTATTATGCTTAAGAAATTTCCAAGTTTTCTTTATATTTAAAACTCAATATTTGATGTTGGAGTTTCTCAACCGCACAGATAATTTAGTGGCTACATTCCGTATATTCAGCTGCGCCCCCCGCACCCCCTGCCCTGACAGTTCCGAGGCGATGGTGCACGCCAAGATGGCGTCGCGCGCCGACGAGCCGGTGCTGCTGCCAAGCGGCAGGTGACGGCAGCTGCGCCAGGCCCGCTCCCCGCGGCGAGGCAACTACAGAGCAGCGGGACCCCCGAGGCTGTCTTCACCCGCCTCCTTCCCGTCCTTCCCCTTTCCTGTTTAGTTTATACCCTCGCATGCCCCGAGGTCCAGACCAGAGTTGTTAGACGAACTTTTTACACGGTACTTGCGCCGTTTTTCAACCTCACGTGCCATGCACCAAGGTAAGGCCGTGTACTATTACTAGAGATTGGACAAATCCGTGGATTCGTTTACCTAAATAAATCTGGGCGAATGAAACACCCTGAACATAATAAGTATCTAATCACAAGCGTCCTCACGAAATATTACTAGACAATGAGCAGGTGATATTGACCCGAGTATTTAAAAGATTGTAGAGCCCATCGTAGACGTCATTGAGACCGTGAATTTTTCTAGTCCCTAACACTGAAATAAGATAAAGAATGAAAGCACAGTACTTATAAATAGGGTACTCTAAAATATGATTGCTAAATGTTTTGCATCTTGCGTTCTTACGTTCTTCCACAGTGTATAAACAAGGCCTTAATCTTAAGGGGTAAGTAGTCTATCCCTAATAATTTTTCTTCCATAATTTGATTTTTCCTCGTTATTTTTAATAAACTCATAATATAAATATATTTAATGGTCGCTGATATGTTTTATAAATTTAATAACAATTAATTAAATAATTTTTATAAACTCAAAACCAATTTTTGCCAACCCTGCCATGAACTAAGAGCGTGTGATATTGTTGTTACACACACTTCTAAATTAATAGTTTATGTGTAGCATTTGACATGTTTTACTTAATTTTTTGTACATCAATAAAAAATTGGATTTTCCACAATCCTACAAACCAAAGTTTTTCAGGGTTTTGAGAAGTAAAATATTTTATTGATTTTTAAGTACATAAAAAATTAAGTAATACGTGTCAATGGCTACACACAAACGAATAATTTAAAACTATAGCTATAAAAAATGATTAGGTACATGGTCTTAGTTCAAGCTATGGTTGACATAAAAATTAGCCTTAAATTTTCCAAAAACTTAAATAAATATGTATAAAATTTAAAAATACTGCATAAACAATGACGATAGTTGTTAAGAATTTACTTAAAATAATGAGCAAAAACATGAAATCATGAAAGCAAAATAATTAAGGAAACCACCATTTGACGGGCCGAGGTCTCCCTGGCCGTAAGGGCTAAAATGTCACACAGAAAAATTAATTTTGTACTTTTACCAAAGATTCCTTTGGAAACCAGTAGCCAAGAAATAGTTTGTACACGTTTAATTGTTCACCTTCAATTAACAAAGAACTATGGTAATAATTATCCAGGGATCTTCGTAAATGTACGGACCCTGAGAGTTTACTTACTTTTAACATGAAGCCAAAAGAATATCCTTGGTGTAGGTACTATCAAAACATTCAAAAACTGGTTTAAGTCTACAGTATGAACATTCTTATTTTGTCCACGTGCGTGTTCACTTTTGTTTAGAACGAAACATACAACTCGGAAGTCGACGAAGATTCACTTGTTTGAAATTATGAAGATCTCTTCGTTCGTTTGAGTTAAATTCTTCATTGAAAAGTAACACTTTTTTTTTTCGAGATAATGCTGAGTATTTCGTACAAAAATTGGCGCATAATTTTATATTTAAAAAAATATTTCCTAGTCAAGCATAATTTTTTCTAGACCACGGAAAAGATAATTGAATATTAAATAATTTGACTTTATTTTGTTTTATTATGCTTATTAATGTGCGCAGTTAATACTGGAAAGCTGTTCAGGGAACGGTTTACAAATAACTTGTAACTATTGATGGTATATTGGGACAACTGGGGTAAGAATCGGAACCCAGTTTTACAGCGATAATATTTTGCAGTGATACAGTTGTTTTCGTGTAAATGTGCAGATGCCTGTAATTGTAAAATAATATTTCTGTTGCGCGCCAGTGTAGACTGTAGAGTCGACTCCACGCAGCCCGCCGCCGGCGTGTTCCGCCCGGGGCGACCCCCTGCCGCCTGCTCTGCTCCCGCGCCTTTTGTTCCAGCGCCGGCTCATTTCGGAACTGGATTTTAATTACAAAAAAATAAATTACCGCGTGGAAGTGAAGCGTCCCGTTATAAAACACGCACCAGGCCCAGGAACGAAACCAACTAACTTCCTGCGGCCCTCCTCGGAGATCTGCAGCCGGCGCCACCCCTGACATTCTTTATACTTATACCTATCTGCGTGTATAACATGTATAACAACACAAAACCCGGAACGGACTTTCGCATTTCGCGTACGAAAACTGTGGCAGTGATTTCATTTCGCGGAAAAGTATTTTTTTTTTAAATAGCGCTGAATATATATTTTTAGTAAGGGTATAGATTTAATTTAATTTATGTTATTTATCGTATTTCACTTTCATGTAGATAATCGTGACAAAATTATTCTTCGTCTCTGACTGCTCAAGGTAATATATAGATTTAGCTGTTTGGAATGTTAGTAAAATTACCAAAACTAAAAAAAGGAATTTTAAAATACTTAGATGTAGCTCGATAAATTCAAACCTCCATATAATTCATAATATTTTAACGCTGTCAATAAACAGTAATAGTAACTGAATAATTATTTATTGATACTAAGAAGATCATTCAGATCAAGGAACATTTGGATTACAAAAAAAAATTGTAGGGGCATGTATTTTTATTATTTCGAGATTAGCTGATAGTTAAAAACACTGTAGCATTGTCTGTGTTTCGTTATTGGGTGAATTTCTCTTCGGGTACATGTCCAACACATGTCAGAACACCAATCTCAGCCATTCAGCGCGGAAGTAAAAGCTTCTTGCATAGTTCGGTCAAATTAGGCCGTTGCTTCTCTTGCAGACGACCGCAAATCGCACGGGAGAAACCGTTGGCGCTGGTGCAGTTATATATATATATATATATATATATATATATATATATATATATATATATATATATCGCGAAAAAGACATGGCCATAGTAATTGGCCAAAATTATTTTTTTAAAGGTTTACTTCTTTTGCGCGTTACGAAAAAAAAAAATGAGAGTAAGTTTTTACGATGCGCGCGCACAATGCAACGAAATTTCCAAAGGATGAAAAAAGGCTACTTACAAAAAAGCTATATAAAAATAAAAATTATGTACCTAAGTGCTTTTAAATCGTGTACTTTATAATTACTGATATTGAATACTGGTTCATATCATTAAAAACATTTATTTATTGTGAATATTAGTGATATAAATTGTGTTTATAAACTTTTTCAAGTATATTTATATAAGGAAAGTTATGTTCCTATATGTACAATTTTTTTGCATTATTAATTATAAGTTATTATTTAATCGGTAATCATAATTAATAAATTAGAACAAACATTAAGACATTTATTTATTTTCATTATTAATAATTATTTATCTAATTAATTTTACTAATTTAAATAATTGTTTTTTCTACACGTGTTTACATTAATATTTAATGCTAAGTGCTCATTTAAAGAAAATCAATTTGATTGAATTTATACTTTTGCAACCGTATTCAAACTATCACTCCAGACCTTTCATTATTTAGTTTCTATTAATTATTTGCATACACAATTACAGTATTGTTACTACGCCCAGTAAGTATAGCTCCAAACGCGCGTGCAGAAGTACGCATTGGCGCGGGCTCGGGGTTCGGCATGCGCTCCTGGCGAGCCACGCCAGGGGCTGGCGCAGGGGCGGGGGCCAGCAGTGGAGACCTGGGCGCACTCCTGGTCACCGCCAGTGGCTGTCCCCGCGGAGTGGAGGGGGGGCCACCGGCGGTAGCGCCGCTCCGCAATCACAGTATTAATAACACGCTGTCGCGGCGCCCGGATTAATGCCATGTGTAATGTGGACGGATCGCCGCGGATAGCGTATCGGGCCGAGATCTCGGTCCAGGGGATAGTGGACCAAGGAGGGGTTAGGGGGAAGTGACAGTTAAATTGGCCGTGCAACCGACCGTTTCTCCTCATCGTCCCGCAGGGGGTGGGTGGAGGGGGGGGGGGGATAAAAACGGGGCACAGCTGCCGGGACTTGAATTCTGCTCTCGGGGATCGGGTGGAAAAAAAAATATATACCTATACAGGATGAGTCTGAATACGACATGCAACTTCTACCGCATGTTCATCGTGACTTTAACCTTATTTGTTGCGAATAATAAAAGGTAAGATGGAACAATGAACGACTCTATAATGTTTAATTGAGAAATAAAATCCTACATTCAACACAGAACTTATTGCTGCCTTTAAATTATTTATTGTTCATAACTGGAAGTAGGTATAAAATTTTTTTTTAGAAATAAATTATGAAAACGTATGGTGTTACCCAGTTGCATAGCTGAATGATATAATATTACAACAGCGACAAGGTTTGTAGTTATTATAGAACATTTTTTTTGTTAAAAATTATCTACTAAGTGTTCAAACTTGAGTACTTTATAAATTGTGGGAAAAATTTGTTCAACTCCAACTTTAAAAGTGCATGTATCCTCGTGAAACACTTTAGACCCTAATTTTCAGATATGTTTTCACTTATATTTCCGTGATGAACCAGAGACGAGGTTGGTCGATATAATTCCGACTCAACCTGTGCATGCGACGAAAGATACCACACGTTGTAGCTCTCCTTCTTTGAACGTATTCTCGCTCCTCTGGCGCTGCGCCCGGGGAAGGGGGTAAAGTCTATAAAACACTCGGATGATGATAAGGGCATCATTGGCGGGGCAAAATGATTCAGCGCGGCTGCCGGGTGTATTTCATCCGGCGCTGCTGAGATATTGCCCGACAAAGCGACAACATACACGCGGGTAAAGGTAAAATCAGTGTCAAACTTAAAATTGTACGGTTATAAAAAAAATTCCTACACAAACGTCGTGAATGGTGTGTCCAAATGCCACTGGTATAAAATTTAACGCTTTTTCTTCATGAACCACGCGATTAAGTAGGATGTGGACTCCTTTTTAAAAAATTTTTTATGTGTTGAACTGACAGACACATGTTCATATAGTTCATGTCTACACGTAGAACCACTTCAAAATTTTGTCTCAGCAACATTAAAAAAAGTCGAATCAAATTGAAAATTAAAATAGTTGGCTGGAGAGATTTTCTAATCTCACACGCAATCAACATAATGAAGAATCAATATAACTATTCTTAACCAGAGCCAATTCTTTTGCTGATTGGCTTCTGCTACATTGTAACCTCGACCTTGTTTCTTCATAACTAGAGACCAGGAAATTTCGCGGATTCGTCTGGCCTCAGGGTAGAATTCAAAGTTATAGGTGTGCATAGCCCTGTTTGCTTTCTTTTAATTTCTTAGAGAGAACATGTTTATCCTTGTTTAATTGGCACTGTCTGATTCGCTTGCTTCTCTCCTAGCGGGGCATCGTTGGCTCACGGTCGTAGAGGGGGCTTGTCCAAATAACTGCGGTCCAATCATGAAACACAGTGCGGGAGTGTGAAGGTTTGCATTCTAACTTGCGACTAAATGCATGCGCGAAATTTCCGTATCTCTACTCATAACTGTATAACATGTTTTGATATATTTTTGTAATTGGTTTTCTAGCCCTTCTAGGCTGTTAAGAAACGCATAATGCGTAATCCAATGACAGAGGGTTTGAAAATGTATAACGATGTGCAGTCTGGTCTGTTGCCACTAAGAGCGCGAATATTGCAGGTTTCTAACGGTAATTAAAAGAAAATAGTGTAACAATAGGCCCTTAATAATTTCAGAAATTAACTTTGATTATTTTTTCAGTTTTCCTAAATTATGTACTCTTGTTTTTAATTTTAACCAGTGAAAGTTCTAAATAGGTTTGTTTATGTAGGCTACGATCATTAGTCTTTACTTTATGGTGCTCACCTTCCTCATTAGTAGAGACCTGCAAAATTCGCGGATTCATGTCGTGATATGCTACAATTCAAATAATTATACCTTAGCGCTGCTTCTACCACTGGTTCACTGTAAATCTGGAGTGATGAGGGCCAATTAGAGACCCTCGCTCAAAGAAGTGTCGAATCACAGACACTCAGTCGAGATGACTCACAAGTCAGCAGCCAATGAACAGGTGGCATTTACTCGAGTGTGTAGAGTGTAGTAGAGTCTATCCTGGAGGTCACTGAAACCACGAATTTTTCCGGTCTCTACTCATTAGTAGGGACCGGAAAAAATCGCGGGTTCAATGACCTGTAGGATGAACTCCATAGTTCTACGTACACTCGGTCAAATGTCACCCACTCATTGGCTGCTGTCTTGCGAGACATCCCAAAGTAGCAGCCTGTGATTCAATACAACTTTGGTTGGGTGTTTCTCATTGGCCCAGAGTCATCCAGGTGAGTTGTGAGCCAATAGCAGAGGCAGCACTGAGGTATAACTATTTGTATTTTAGCCTATCGAGAAATGAATTCGCGAATTTTTCCTGTCTCTACTCATTAGTCATTACGCTATGTGTGACTGCCCTATACGTGGGGGTAAGAAGTAAGGGATTTAGTGTGTAAAATCTTTTCCATGTTAATACTTGATATACGAAACTCCCATTTAAAACAATGTTAAGACGGGGCGTGTCGACTACTAGCGCCGTTAGTTCGCAAGCCGCCGCGAGCTTCACTGAGTGGACGTAAATATACATATGGCCGTGCTCTATTATATGGCATTCACCTTCCTTATTTATCCTTACTCTGCTGTGCACCTCCCACACTAGTGTTTATACTATAGTGTGACGACACTCACTAGACTGCACAATATGACGTGACCCTACCACATTAGTTCAATATCTATTGTGTGACCTCCTACATTAATATTTACTTTGTGGCGTTCTTCTCCGATGTTAGTTTTTACTCTATGGTATGCACCTCCTTCGCCCAGGCGCTGTTTCGTCCTGCGCCAGAGGATATAAAAGCGCCGGAGAGAGAGAGAGAGAGAGAGAGAGAGAGAGAGAGAGAGAGAGAGAGAGAGAGAGACTGCTGCTGAAGGCGCGCGCACGTACAACAATGGCTCCCGGTGGCTCGCCCACGGAAGCTTATCCCGCCATCGGACAGCAGCGATGTTCTGCAATTACAAAACGAGCGGTCACGCCCCTGACACGACACTCCCTCGCCCCGCGCCCAGGCGGTCTCCCTTGGCCCTCCCCCGCTACCACCTCGCGGTGGCCAAGGTTGAAGCTCTCCTGATGGCTGCACTCGGGTCTTCGCCGACCGAGCTGGGGGCCTGGCTAGGAACCACCGCAGTCGGCTGTATGCGGAGAGAGACCGCGCTTCGTCTCAAACCAACTGCGTCCTCATTTCCCCTTAAAATAACATGAGCTGTGTGCAAGTTTCAAATTATCAGAGAAGGTGATACGTTGCGAAAACATTTTATGTCAGGTAGGTAAGTCTGAAAAATTATGTAACTTGTTTCCACGTTTACTTTTACAAGAAATGTGGGCTTGCAGGTAACCATTCTTTTTTTTTAGTATTATTCTATCGTCATTGCTATTATTTAATGGCTATTTCTTTAAATTTAAAACTCTGCCTCTCTTGTATGTGTTATTCTGTCACAAATATTTTTAACAGTATATGTACTAAGTGTGGTTTAATTTGTGTAAAAAGTCGTGCTTATTATAACATTTACAAAAACTTGCGCGAATTTTCACATCCTTACTATAACAACGAGCAAATATCTGTTGCGAATATTTGTGTCAGAACAACAAATGCATGAGTGCATTAGTGTTTAATTTTTACAGAAATAGCCCTTGAATAATAGCAATTGCCCGGGGGGGGGGGGGAGAGAGAGAGACATCATGGTGTGTGAGTACCCATCTTTGTAATTTCTTCCGAAAGTCAGCGTGGAAACATGTAACTTAATTATTCAGACTTGCCTGGCACAACATTTTCGTAATGAATAAATCATCGTTAGAATGCAAACCTTCTTGCTCTTGCGCTGTGTTCATGATTTGACCACAGTTATGTAGATACGCCCCTCTACGACCGTGAGCCAACGATGCCCAGCTAGGAGAGAAGCAAACGAAACAGGTATATAGTGTTTATTAACAAGAACAAAAACGTTCGCGCTAAGAAATCAACAAATGGGAAATTCAGACATGTGTTGACCACACCTATATGACTTTGAATCCCACCCTGATGCAAGACGAATACGCGATATTACGGGTCTCATTCATTGAATAAAGTGTCACTTGACACTCCCTGAAGGGTGAGAAACCATTGGCGAGCTTGTAATAATGGTGCGGCCCAGGCCCAATCACGAGGAACCTGGGCAGAGACAAGCATGTGGCAGCAGCCAATAAGCAAACGACACTAAGAAATGTATCGTCGAATTCTTTAAAATAATGCCGAGCGTGATAAATATAGCTAAGCAAACTGTGTTTTCAACAACATTTCTGGATGAGAATCACACGTCGATTCCGCAAGCGCCCCAAGAATTCGCTGCCGGAGCAGCTGCGTTAACTGTCGAATCATTTGATTAGCAGACTGAAATTTAAACTGTATAGTGTAACGGATCCAATAAAAGCGAAAAAGACTTGAAACATTACTTAACACCGGCTGTGGACCTGATTTACGACAAGGAATTTTACTAACATACGGCGTATCTTGTTTAAATTTATTGCACATTTAATATTGTACTATAAAGTTGACCTTAGGCCTTTTGAACTTTGGTTCACGCCATCCGCTACAGATGGCCGCACCCCGGTTACAAAATTTCGTTCCATGCGACTTCCGTTCCAATCACGAAATTACTCCTACCAAATGCCGTGTACCGAGAGCTAAGATGTTGCACATAAAAAACACGTGTTTTAATAACAAATGTCTAGAAACCTGAAAATTGTTTTTTTTCTTCTGGTGTTGGGCTTTATTCCACACACTTGTACACTATATTCAATGTCATGTTAATTGGCTCCTATCGGGTTTGCGTATATTAATTGAATCATGTGATTTCAATGTTTACTAATTGGTTTCTTCTCGGGCGTGTAAAACCATCCATGACCCAATGGAAATGTAATCCAAACGAATAATGGTGTGCATTGTAGCATGTCTCCACAATATAACGTGAATTGTGTAGGATTATGTGAAAGTGTCAATGTCATTATTTATTTTGACTTTTGTTTGGTGCAGTAAAGGCGTGTGCGCATTCACTTACACTGAGCCAGTTGACATAAACAACATATAATAAGTAATATCTATAAATCAAACCTGGAATTACATACCAACAAATTATAGCACTTACCGATGTATCATCTACCAAATAACATCCAACTTTAGTACTAGCATAACTAATATTAAAAATTTGTATTAAATAGAAAAAATATATATACGAACGTAAACGATATGAAATATTGTTTTATAAATAGAAAAAAAATTAATTATAGTTTAAAATCTTATGATACTCTCATTCATTCACTCCACTCACATTCATTCAGTATTCGCTTGGTTAAGTGTTATTTAGAGAGCCAATGCTTTATATATAGGCTATATATTATATCGGCTATATATTATATAGGCTATATATATAATATCTTCGAAGACCTGGTCGAGGCTATTCAAGAGGCGAGGTGTGAAGGATTTCGGCAAAGTTTTGTTTTTATGGATGGGTATTAAAAATTCACGATTTGTTTTTGAACGGGTCCCAAGACTGTGACGCGAACATGAAAGCGTACATCGCCGTGATAAATACTACCGAGTGTTACGCGGCACGAGCAGATAGTTGAGACATGATCGGGGGCTGGCGAGGCGTGTGTGTGGACCGCGCGCCTCTTCGCGGGTAATGTTCCTGGCCGGGCCGGTCAGCCAGCCCGCGGGCCTCGGCGGGGTCAAGAGGGGGTCAGCGCCGTGTGTTTCGACACTCGCCGGCGCGGCGCCGGGTGACGTACGGGCGTGTGCGCCCCGGGGCGATCCGTCCAGGGAAGTCGTGAGTGAGCGGCCGGTTGCGGAACTACACGGAACACGGTTAGGACAGCGCGCGGGATGCGGGCTCAGTTCCTACAACCCTGCAGACAGGCGGATAGTCTTGTGGCGGGAAGGGAGGGGGGAGAGAGCCCACGGTTTGTAGCCGCTTCAAAATACATGTTTATAAACCCCGGAAATTTCGCGTATATGTCTGGCGTCACGGTAGGATTCGAAGTCATAGGTGTGCTCAACCTATGTTTGCTTTTCCATTGCCTGATTTCTTAGTGAGAGCCTTTTTGACACGAATTTCCTACAGAAATATGAATGTCTTTAATCTCGGGTTGGGTGTCACTTCGGATGAGGATTCGACACCGCTTAAAACTCGTGAGCTACGAAAGCTACATAGTTGAAGTAAATACATCTTAGTAGAGCAGACTTTGCTCGTGACTCACCCTGTTAACATTTTAAGTGATGACATAATGAGGGCTCGTGGGGAGCGTCGAATTGCAGTCAGTGAGAGCTGTGACTCAGAGAGTAATAGACTAAGTTGCGTGATTTAAACGTTTACGTTACTCGTGAGTGAGCACTGAGTGGTGCCAGTTGAGTGGATTTGTTTTCTATTTTTTTTTGGAGCCATTAATCGGAAAATGCCTAAGAGAAAACAGGATATGTAGAAGGAAAAAAAAGGGGAAAAAACCGAAATCGCCCGAGCAGAAGCAATTAAAAATGCAGAGAAGTGTCGTAGGTGTCGAATGAGGCAAAAGTAGCCAAGAGAAATGAGCCAGTGGGGCAAAACGAACTCCCGAACGAGACGCGAAATTTGCGCTCGAGCGAGCCTCAGCTGTCTACTTCGTGAGCAGCGACGAGGAATGCAGAAAATTGTTTGGTAATGGACATGGATATACTCTCTGATGATAGTGATGTTGATATGGAGTCAGTTGAGACGGGTTGTGAACGATGGGCCGACTTTTGTCGCAATTTTTCTGGCGTGGCTGCCCGACCGTCAAGTAAGACGTTCATCGAATTCACGTCAAAAAATAAAGCAACATACGTTTTGTAAAATTATTTTATTTATTTCATACGCAACAATCTCGTTCAGCGCGACGGAAATTCATGAAACAAACCCCTGGCGGTTGTACTTCAAAATACAGCCTACCCAGAATTTTTTTTTGTTCTCGTTAGTTAGCACATTACCTGATTCGCTGGCTCCTCTACTAGCTGGGCATCACTGGCTCACGGTCGTGGAGGGACATATCTAAATAACTGCGGTCAAATCATGAATACAGTGCAAGAGCATGAAGGTTTGCATTATAACTTTAGACCACATGAATCCACGAACTTATCTTGCCTCTATACACGGCGAGTCTGAATTATACCGACAAACTTTGGCAAAATACGTTGAACACATCTTTACGATTTATGGTCTGAATTTTTTCCCAAGATTGGTTTACACCTTTCAAGATTGAGCTGGACAACATTTTTATGGTTAGTAGTAGAAGAAGAAGAAAATGTTATAACCCTGAGCGTCTGGATTAGGCATGTTTAATAGAATGAAGTTCTACAGCCACCGCTAATTTTGTCACTGTCGAAAAATTATTTCATTAAAATAATTGCGGCTATTAACACGTCACAAAAATATGTGGAAAAAATACGTTAACCCCTGTTATTGCGATGAAATAATTTTGCGACAGCGACCAAATTCGCGGTGGTTGTTATAGTAAAAAAGGTTGTTAACTCCATCTTCTAAGGAGTATACCAGCCTCGGGAAGCACTTTACACCATAAGCCGTACAGATTTTCAACTTATTTTGTCGTGATGAACCTGCAGTTGAAGTTTGTCGGTCGAATTCAGACTGATCCTGTATATATGTAGTAAATAGAGATACTACGAAATAGTTTTTTTAACAAAAAAAATGTGACATTATTCTTATGATTTATGAAGTTACACTCCTTTAGGGACGCTGAGAGTAAAATTTTATGATGAAAAGGAAATGCAACGAAATGCGTGCTATCACGGAACGTAAACTTGTAACAGATTGTAAGTCCAGTGCGCATGCGCGTTTCTGCTACACTCACGAGCCGAAGTCGTCAAAATGGCGGATCCGCGTGTGGCAGCATGCACCCACATGTGCACATACATGTGTGTGTATGTATGTATATATAAGTATATTTATTCGCTTCCGTGAACATCAGGGGACGTACTAAGAGTATTGATGTACGAAGAGAAACTTTATGAGAGTAGAACCATCTTGGAATGCACTGTTTAAACTTTAATACTTATAGAAAAACATAATCGCAACTTTAAATATACTCATGATTTATTAGCCAAGAATATTGAAACAAACATAGTGGCAAATATATTTAACATTTTGTCGTTTTCTTCAAAAGTGCGTACGCTGCACTATCTTTTATGTATTTTTTTATAACTAGAGGTTGCAACCCGAAGATACATATTGAAACAAAAAAAAAGTATAACTTCTAATGCGTGTACTTAAGTACGCGCTAAATTATTTATTTGTTTGTAAAAAAAAGAATGGACAACAAATACGAATATTTAAAACACACCCAGCCTGTTCTCCGTGTGTTTATGCTTTCATTTGATTGTTGTCTAGTGATGCACCTAGAAAGAATATTTACAACTTGAGAACTTTGGCTCACTAGCCCAGAAGTCCTGCCCACTAGCAAACGGTCAGAACAATCACCTATAGCCAGCATTAAATATTTATTTTTAGTACAGGGAAGATCATAAAATGTTCTTACTGTGCTGCACATAGTCGACATCTCGGTGGATACTATGTCTCAGGTGTGTTTAATGAAGTGCTAGCAGTCCTAAGGCCCGTAAAATTTACAACATAATTGGTCAGAATCCAGTACTTGAGTTTCAAAGGGGCCCGAGACAGTCTCGTGTGTTGATTTTCTTTTTGCTTGTGTGAGTGCTCCATAAATTGTATCTCTATTGTTGTGTTTCACTGCCGGTGAGTCCTTTAAGGTGGCTTAGATTGAACAGCAGAGCAATCAACAAACACAGGAGTACATATGGTGATAAAAAAAATACAACCGTCTAATTTTTTGTTGTGTTTCGTTGATTTATTTGTAACACTATAGACGACTTCGTTTTTTCAACAACTCCGAAGAGAAACTCTGTTAAAAAAAAAGAAGCTCAATTTGTTTATACAGTTGTAAAAGAGTTACACAAACTTTGAGGGGCTCACCTAGTCAGGGGTGTGTTTGTGACGCTGGCTGGTGCTTCTAGCGTGGTATTGCCTCTAAGCGCAACACTGTATTCTCGTCGTGCATAGGACAATTCTGACACTGTAGTGGTAACCAAAACACTAAATGGCGGAGAAATGAAGATACAAATGTAACGCAAGTCCCTTGAGTGCTTTCTAAAATCTGTACCGGATGTTTCTTGCATAAACATTATTTTGAAAACACATTTTGTAGCAATTTTCACTCTTCATTATATATATATATATATATATATATATATATATATACACACACATATATATGAAACCCGGAAACAGATTTACGCGGGGTGATCAAAAATTACAGTAAATAACTTTATTACAAACAAAGAAATAAGCTTACATCAAATTTGAACTTATCTCCTTTAAAATACTGTTACGAGTGAGGAAGATGGGTTCGTAAGTATACCCCAATTAATTTTATTCAGTTTTATTTGCTAATAATATTGACATTACTAATTAATAGGATCATTTAACTTTCGCGAAAACAATTCTAGATCAGCTTTATAGTATTACATGAGTTTCGTGGTTGGCTGGATTTATTTCAGGTACATGTCTACTGTCAGCGCACCAATCACAGCCATCCAGTGCGGGAGCAAACGCGCCCTGAACTGTCCTCTCTTGCAGGCGGCCACCAATTACAAGGAAACAATCGCTAACGTGGGCATAACTTATTTCAGTCTAATGATCCATCATATTATTCCGCGAAAAATAAATTCTCCTACTAATTAAATCACCACACTTAACGTCTGTTCACAAATCACTCAGTATCTGTCCAGTCCACAGTTCACACTCCTCGCTGGAGCTAGGCCCAACAGTGGTCCGCCCCTTACCTCGCGCCTGTCCACACACAGTCTCGCGCCACTGTCACACTCGCACGGTCCCGTCGCTCCGCGCCTACGTCGCCCGCCGAACTCGCACTTCACTCAACTCTTGGAACTGAAGCGGATTCCCCGCTTTTATACCCGTCGGCCGTCTTTCTGGAATGGACTGGAGCGGTTGTGACGTGACGCGTCATTCCGGGCCGACCCGACGCCGGAAGCATCCAGAAACGCGCCGAGTCACGCCAATCCACGCGGCGGCCTCTGAAAGCCCGCAGAATTCCCAGGCCACTAAGGGGGCCGGGGGCAGGGGGTCGCGAGGTCGGGCCGCCATAATCCTCAAAGGTATGCGCGCGTGACGTCAGTGGCCGTGCGGGGTCGCCAGACCAGAGTACCGCTAGAAGGCCCGCTCAGGTACCTGACACGCGTCGCGGCCTTGCATCCTAGTGCGCACGTAAGAATACTTACCTTGACAGGCGATGCACACTTATCCCAATGTTTATTCCATGAGTGGAAGCATTTCTTGAAGGTTTTCCGGCAGGGTCTTCGGCTGCTCCGTCGTGACCGTATCAATGCCGGGAATGCTGTCAAAACGTTTTCCATTTTTCTGGTCTCAGTTTCGGAAACGCATTTATATAAATCCACGATTAGAGACACGGAAGTTTCGCGCATTCATTTAGTCGCAAGTTACAATGTAATCCTTCACACACTCATACTGTGTTCATGATTGGTTGAACCGCAGTTATTTGGATACGCCCCTCTACGACCGTGAGCCAACGATTTCCATCTAGGAGAGACGCAAGCGAATTAGCTATAGTGCCGATTAACAAGAACAAAAATATATTTTCACTAAGAAATCAGCCAATGGAAAAGCAAACAGGGATTGAGCACCGCTATCAGGTTGAATTCTACCCTGACGCAAGAATAAATACGCGAAGTTTCCGGGTCTTCAGTTATGCAGTGGTGCTGCGTTTTATGAAGGATTGTAGAAGGAGAATGTCCGTGGTGAATCACTCTACTTTCTCTGGTGTTTGCCGCCTGATGTTGATATTGAGGAGGAGTCGGTCTGCGTTGGTGGATACGTAGGAACAGGAAAAACTCGCATATACATTTCGTGATAGGATACAATTTCAATGTGTATACTTCTATGCTGTTTCCGCTGTCAGCAGCCAGTTTATAGGGAATAGTCTTTGCCAATGATCAACCCTAAACTAAAGAACTACCATATCATTGGCTACCAAGTTAAGACGTCTCACCAGTCATCAGCCAATGAATAGGTGACATTTTTACAAATATACAGAAGACTGTGGAGTCTATCCTGGAGGTCATTAAAACGCGAATATTCCCATGCCCTATTGATAGAGGCATGAATTTTTCGCGAAATAATCTGATAGCTCATCAGACTGCAATAAAGTATGCTCTTGCGATTGGCGACCGTCTGGAAGAGAATAAATTACCTTATTTGGCAAGGCCACACAGGACGCGTTTGCTCCCGCACTGGATGGCTGTGATAGGTCCGCTGACAGCACAGACACGTGAACTGTTATAAATTACAGCAAATTTAAGCAATTTCAACGACGAATAACTCAAATACACGAAGAGTTCGTCGTAATTTCAAATAATCGAATCTTCGTAAAAACTACGCAGTATCTCGACTCACGAGTAAACACACAACGTGGACTTGACTAGTTTTTGAATGTTTTGTTAATATACCAAGAATAAACCTTTGTATAAATTCATGTTCTAAGTGAACTCAAGTGTCCATACATTTACGAGCATTGTTTGTAACCAGCATTCTTTGTAAACTGAAGGTGTACGTGGAACGAAGCCAACCAACAAGGAAGCACAGACAGTGCCATGCACGGCCCTGGGTGTCGGCCGGGAGCGACACGGGAGGTGTGGCGTGGTTGCGACGCCGCACAGTGGGGCAGAGGGCTGAGTTTCCCGGACAAAACCTCTGACCTCGTATAATGTAATTTATCATTACTGTTACCACATCCCTGTCACTGCATGAGCAAACTAACACTACAATATGTACCCAGTACGAAGAAATTCCTATTTTTTATTATAATTGTTTCCGATAATAGGTGTGATAAGTTAACAATATAAGAAGAATTTTATTAGTAAAACATTAAAAACTGTGTTTAGAATAAAAATATACTATTTTATTATGTATACTTTGTCTTTAAATAATATTTTCCTAATCATCATCATCATCATCATCGTCATCATCACTGCCGCTATAAACAGAAGAGTTAGATAAGGAAGGAGTTTCAAGTAAGGAAATAACTTCTGGCTTCATTATTTTGAGTTTTCTTGGCGGAAGAGTTCTAACAGAGGAAATCACAGGATCAGATGATATAAGCATTATATTAAGGAGGTCTTGGTTAGTCACTTCTCTACTCATTTTTCGACATCTCCTCTCTCGGAACCTGCGAAAGTCTTTGTTCCTAGCTTCCTGAGCCTCTTCGCTTAGCATTCCAATCGGGAGCAATGCGACTTCAATGACATTTGAGCCGTGGATCAGAACCTTATGCACTGAAGGAGGCATGGGGTACCATGGGTAGTCACGAACATAAAGCCGCGCTGTATCGAGTGCATATTGTCGAAAAGCTAGGGCACTGGCAGCATATCCACAAGATAGTGTGCGCAGTATTATGTCGCATCTCTTTTTCAGTTTCTCTGACAGTCCTGTAATCGATGCTGAACACATTGGGTTTCGAAAAAACGACGTGAAGTATTGCCGTCATTGGTAGTGCCATGACCTTGTTTAACTATGTCTACAAGAAGGCCCATTTCTTTTCGAAAACTAGACTGCACAGCAAACTTCTTTTCTTCAAGCAAATGTTTGTGTTCTTTTTTAACATGCCACACTTTTAAGTCGTCTGTAACTCACGTGAAGCAGCCACTCGAAAAATCTTATGTAGGCGTGAAGGGTCGATAATCCATACTCCAATGCTTTCTCACTAACTGTTCTCTTTTCTAGGTTATCAATGTCATTCGTGTTTTTTTGGAGCGCTCCACACAAACTGCAACGTTGACTGGATGCTGTCTGTGTTATAGCTGAACTGATTTTTCCATCAATCATAGTTAGCAGCATTTTGTGTTCCACATAAATACCTTCATAGCCAGGTAGTGAAATTTCAGATGGAATAAGTGATTTAATTTGCCTCTCAATATGTTCTTGCTCTCTTGTTATAACCTCTGTGGTCTCTTTACGGAATTCAAGTTTTAATGGTCGACAGAATCTAGTTAACGATGGTCGCGGATTTTGCCACACTATTGTTTTGTTTCCAGTTTTAAATTCATGACAGTACATTTGAAGAGGCACAACACTAGTCATCAATAAATTACCGTCTTCAAAATCACTTTCAGTCACTTTCTGTTTGTACATAGTTTGGTTACTCCCATCAAATCCCCACTTAGATATTAACACTAAATTTTTGACCGGTTTATGCAATGCACCGAGCACATTTGCTTGAAGGGACAAAATCCTCTTTGAAGTTAGATCAAGAAGCTCCTGCAATTTTATTTCGGCTTTCTGTTCTGTTATGATGATGTCCTTTAAAGAGTAACATTCTTTCTTCGCATCTTGGATCATTTTATAGGATGGGTACAAGTTTACTCCTCTCTCCTTTGCCTGAATTCGAAGTGTCTGGTATGAAGTGCGGGACAGGTCAGTCTCTATTATGAGAGACAGCGCTTCCTGAGGAGAGTAACATTTAATTGCTTTAGACTGCTGCGTAGACCTCCATGATTTAGCTATTTTTTCCGCACGTGTTGGTGTCGTATGAAGTGCTTCATTTACGAGCCTGGCTTCTTTATGTCTACCATCCGCACGGAGCTTCATACCAGCAGAGAAGGTGAGAACTGCAGTTGAAGTAGTAGCTCTGACTTCTTCCGTTTTTATTCTTTTGCTGCGCATACATCTACTCTCGAAATCCTTCGTTGGGCGACCTCCTGTGTAGAAAAAAGATACACTCATTTAAATTTTTTTATGCTCATCTATAGGCCCTCCATTTTTAAGTGATAATATAAATATTTAAGTTCTAAATTTCTTAGTATTTCGGCTCAAATACACTGGTAATTTAAATGTGTATATAAACATTTCAGTCTTTAGAGGTCATTGTCTGAAGAGGCTTGGCTTCTGGGTTTTAGCCGTGACCAAGGCGAATAATTCATCGACGTTTCGGTTGACATTGCAGTCGCCATCATTAGGGTAGATCTACCCTCATGATGGTGACTGCAATGTCTACAGAAACTTCAGTGAATTATTCGCACTGGTCGCGGCTACAACCCAGAAAATGTTTGTATGTTCAAGTTATATAAATTTATATGGTACTAACTGCGAATTTAAAATGTGATTCATGTAAGAGACATTGTGCTAAAATCGTTCGTTCGTTTCTCTGTGAATTTGTACATTGTCACTAAAAATTAATACTTCGTTCAGCATCTTCGTTGAAGGTGATGGGAGCGGTGCAGCATTCCCAAGATTTCTGTACAGGTTTTTAAATTGATGATAAAGAACTAAAAGAAGTCGGTTCATATTACAAAACTCACTTAACGTTCTGGGTGGTATATGTACCATGAAAATTACAAAATTAAAATTGAAGAAAAAACAATAAATCTCAAAAAATGCAACTAAAACAATTAATATGCCTGCATCAAGATGAATAATTCCGTAAATCATTCAAACACTTAAAGGCACCAAACACAAGCGCGATATCAAACGTTAAGTTATTTTGTTTGGAGTGCTCACTTAACGACAGACGACTTATGCACGGAAACAAGATGTAGTGGTAATCCTTGTATAAAAATGTAGCTTACCTGATTTAATGTGAGTGCTTTCCGCTGCAGCAGGCTTCTCGAACCGTACGGTCTTGTCCAGCCATTCTTTGCAAGCAGTATTAAATTTTTCTTCGTTTCTGCAGTGTTGTTTCCATTTTTTTCTAACACGCGAACATATTCTTGAGACCGAATGCCTGACAATTACATTCTTGTCGCTCAAGTCAAGTTTATTTTCAACATGTTCACACACATGTAAATACCGAAGGTTCCAAGTATCGTTTTTCTTTTTCATGAGAAGATTGTATATCTCGCGGTGCGTGAATGTGACCGATATAACTGTGAGGATGCGTTCACTGCATGCAAGACACACGCGTTGACTAACTCCCACAACAACTGGCAGCAGCCCTGCTCTATCTAGAAACATGCTTACGTAGGTCAAATCTCCCTCAGTCCTTGGTCAGCACTCCCAGTCCGTCCGGCCACTGGCTTCCCTGCCTGGGCCCGCGCTCAGAGACGCACTCCTTATCACTCAGACCCACTTTACTGCTAAAGTAGCAAGAGGTAGCACGTAATTTTTGTGTATGTTATAAAGAAATGTTTTCTGAATATTTCAATAGCAAAATTAAAGTGGGGACTAGTGGGGCAAATTTTGTAAGTCTAAGAACGTACGAATATATATGCCGAACTCAACGTCTCACACATAAAAATTAAATATAAAATGATTAATATAAATTTCTTAGTGTTTTTCGGTCTCACCTAGATCAGGACAGTATGTTGTTTAATACCCATACTATTTCCTTGCAGTTTTATACCGCTAACGAAGATGGGATTATCCTACTTTTGTGACGTTAGGAAAGCAAAAATATGGAATCCGTATAAACGAGCTACTTTGCAGGCTTCTCACAAGAAAGCAGTTGGAACAAATGGTCCATTTCCGGTGGTTTTAGATGCTCTGGACATTACCTAACACTAAAACATATAAATTATAGTAAATGTTTAATTTAAATTTTTTAGGTTTTGTCCAGGGATATCAGTCATTTGCCCCACTGTGCGCCGTGTGAGCTCATCCAGAGAGGCGCGTGCAGCACTCCCTCGGCGTGGGAGTCGCCCTCCCCCCCCCCCCCCTCGCCCAGGCCCCGAGGCAGGCCGTCGCTGCAGGGTCACGATTCCCACGGCCCGCACCGGGGTCAAGCCCCTCCCCCCGTGAGGCCGTCCAAATCACCGGGGCGCCCTCTGGCCTGGGGCAGGGTCGCCGTGGGACCGCGAGCACGGTTATGTTCTTACAGAATTCTCTTGGTTTCTCCGGTCAACCCCTCCTCCCCCCCCCTTGTTTCCTCCACAGCTCCTCTCCCACGCGCAACAGCTTCTCCCCAGTTTTTTTTCCTGTGAAGATGTTCACGTGGCGGTTCACGATGTTGGGTCGCTGAGAAGCGTGCAGAGCGCTAGGTGTTGATGCGCCGTCTGCATACCCTACACGATATCTTGTAGCTGTCTGATAACTAGGTAGTGGAAAAATATTCGCGCTTTCGGTGACTTCCAAGATGGATTCCGCAGTTCTCTGTATGCTCGGGCAAATGTCACTAATGACTCGTGACACATGTTTACTAGAATGCTTGTGATTAGATACTTTTTTTTTTCGCTGAGGATTATTTACTGGCTCAGAGTCCTTCAGTCAAACTGTGGTCCCCCCATCACTGAAGCAGAAAAATGTTGAACGCATTTGGATTCTAGCCTATCGCGAAATGAAACCGCGAATATTTTCCGGCCTCTACTGATTACGAATAGCAAAAGCCATGCATTTTTCGCAAAACAATTTCCAGACTAGCTGTGTGTTAAAACTTTGTAGCATTGTCTGCGTCACGTGGTTGGCTGGGTATCAGCACACTAGTCATAGCCATCCAGCGAGGAAGCAAGCGCGTCCTAAATGGTCCGATCAAACAGACCAATGGATTATCTTGCAAATTGCCGCCAATTTCAAGGCAACAATCTTTATCACGGGCTTAACGTTTTGCCGTATAATGAGCAAACAATTGGTTCCAGAAAACTAAATGCCCCTACGAATATCATTTAAGAACCATTACACTTTCCTTAGATAGTTTCGTTTGATAATTTTTTTACAGCGGACAAGGGTAGAATGTGTGTCTTCACATGTGTTTTCTGGTATGAAAAATTTGTTTCACTGTATTTAATATTCCACCACGAAATTTTTCACAGAGCCACCTTACGGACCCGAAGACTGCGCGCCAGTTCTGTGCCAGGGGCGTAGAGGCGAAGAGGCGTGTGATGCACGAGGCAGTGTCGCCCTTAGCGCACCAGCGTACATCCAGTTTCATTTCGCGGAGAAAGTTGACTGACGAATAAACTTTGAATTTCTGTGTTCGTGTTCGCAATGGGTACTCCAGAAGCTCTTTACAATTACATCCGAATCAATGTCCGAGATGAACGCGTTTCCACGCTACACCAGTTGATAACAATAACACAAAGCTAATATGGTAACAATCTCATACATGCGCGTACATTGGTACGATGACGTCACATGCAAAACAAATACTGCGCGACAAACACGTACGGACATGATCTATCCCTTGCGGGCTCAACCATTGTTGACGCATTATTAGTCTCGTGGTGATCAGGGATTCAAACCTGACGGTGTTTTGTCACACAAGAAAATTCCGACCGACCATAAGACTTTTTCACTTAAAAAAAAGCTAAAATTGCCATGTAATCATTAATATATGGCCATTCTCTACGGAAGAATGTTGCGTCAGGTTGGCCACCCCCCACGGAGCACGAGGAAGTCAGTTTTGTTAAGTTGTGTCAGCTGAGGCGCAGTGTTCCCGAGGGAAACAACGAGTCCTGATCGGCGTGTCGGCCAGCACGCCGGGGGCACGGACTAATCAAATACCAATCGGCGTGACGAATCGCCTCCAAGGCCGCACGTTGTTCCCACGGAGTGTCTGCGCGCCTCGCGGAGAGGTTGGCAGCCTTGGGTTCGCACGACTCCCCGCTCTGCGGCGCGCATGGGAACAGGGGAAGCCTGAGATTCACCTGGTTGGCGTCAGGCGCCCCAGCACTTCCGAGCATACAGCTTGCTCCTGCCCTTTCGTGGTCGGGATTAGAAAAAGAAACATAATTATGCGATGATAATTAATTTGTAAGGTATTAAGGTATGTTGCTGACCTATCCCAAAAAAATACCCTCTCACTTTAGTTTCGGTCGCCTGGACCGCACGTAAACCTACCCTACCGGAATTGTAAAAAAAAAAAAAAAAACTTATTTTTAAAAGACCTTTCATTTTAGTTACGATCAGGGGCGCAAATCAGTAGGATTTGTAAAAAAAAGCCGCGAAAATTCGTGTCATTGGGGGGGGGGGGGGGGGGAGCTAGAGTTTTGCGCTTGTGGTTATCCGATGGAAGTCATCGCTCGCTAGGGTATTCGTGTGGTGTATAGTTCCCATAGTTTTCTCTTGATGCATACAATAAGCAGAAAACTTTAAAATATAAATTATTCCATCACAAATAACTATTGCATTTACGTTTACCAACCCCGTTTTAGCCACGCTTTTGCGGGTTTCAACAACATTAACAATTTTTAGTTTTACAAAAGAAAGTTTTAGGTTCAGGGACCTGAATTACTTGGGCATCTTACTTCATGTCAGTGAATTTTAGGTTTCTCATGGGAATGTTTCTCCGGTGATGTAGCGTTCGTGTCGGGAATTGTTAGACAGTTGCGCTCTTGGCGAAGCGCATAACAACTCCCCCCCCCCCCCCCCCCCCCTCAATTTCCCGGCAGTGCATTCTCGCCTGTTATATCTGCAAGGATTCGCTCCTGACCTTTGCCCTTTCAGAGTAGTAAAGGAAGCATCGTTTTCTGACGTAACTCGTGTGTGTGATTAATAAAACAGAGAAAGCATTCTACCAGTGTCCCGTTATTTAAATACCACCAAAATTCACGTTCATGTTCGGAAACAGGCCTAGCTACTAACTGTTAATAACATTCTGTTGATGTGTAACATCTTAGTTCTCGGTATACGGCATTTGATTAGAGATTTTCCATAATGGAACGGAAGTTGCATGGAACGGTAATGTGTAACCACCGCGCTGCCATCTGTGGCGGATGGCGCGAACCAAAGTTTACAAACCCAAAGGGAAACCTCAACTGCTTATTGAATTTTAACCAAGATGGTCATAATTTTGACACCATTCCTGGTCTAAAATCAGGTCCAAAGCCGGGGTTTAGTATTTATTCAAGTCTTTTTCGCTTTTATCGGATACTTTTTGAAGTAATACTTCTTTAGGCGCGTTATGAAAAAATGATGAGGGTGAAATTTTAAGATACGCGCGCATCACTGGATGTAACACAAAATTAACAGGTTGAAAGCTGCCTGCTAAATCGCTCATCAAGTCTCAAAAAGAAAGCTACCAACAAAATAGAAATAAAACCTCTATTAGTCGCGCATGTTGGCACGCTCGTCGCCTCTGATCACTGTTTTCATATTTATAATATTTATCCACATGTTTCTAGTTTCTACATTCACAACACGTGTTTTAGTTTCATACAAGTGCGAATTATATATGTGCTAATAAATTATATTCAGTAGTGATTTAAATTGAATATTTTAATTAATATTATTTACAATTCGTAAATATTAGTAAAAAAAATTGTGCCTTTATACTTTTTCAAGTGCTCCAATATAATTGAGGTTAACTATTATGTATTATTTATTGATATAAATTAAATTATTAATGTTAAATATTTATTATTGGTTATTTAATATTTACAAAATAAAGAAATAAATTTAATAAAACATTTAATAAAAAATATGTGATAAAAATTAAAATCTAACATCAAATTAAAATATTAATTTTTATTTTTTATTATTAAATTGAATAAAAAATAAATATTTATAAACATAAATGAACAAATTTAATGAAAACTTTTTGATAAAAATGAAAAGTGAATATTAAACTAAGAAAAAAAAAATATTTAAAAAATAAATAAACTTAAATTACATTTTTGAATTTATTATTAAATATATTTATTTTCTTTTAAAATATTAAATAATCAATAATATATATTCAAAATTAAGAATCTTATAGTATTTAGTACAAATTATGTCATATATTTATTATTCTCTAAATTTTATTTATTTAATTTTTCAAATTTAAACTGAACTTTATTGACTGTGTTGACTATCTTTTTCCAGCCCTTTTATTATTTTATTGTAATTAATTATTTGCATGCAATTAAAAACTATTTTTTAATGATGCCAAAGAAGTATAACTTCTCACGCGCACACAAAAGTACACGCACCCATTTTTTTAATTTTTTTTATAGTTCAATATTATGTCTGCTAATAGAATTATTCGATAGTCGACGTAGCTGCTCTGGCAAAGATTTCTATTGGCGGTTTCGGGTGTACTTGAAAACACAAATTATTTTTATTTATCACGCTTGGCATTATTGTTAAAAAAAAATCTACGTTAACTTTCGTGTCCCAGTTTAGTATTACGCAACACATCTCTGGCGAATACTAAAATAAAAACTATCTCTCTTTTTTTTTACTCGTCATAACCACATGCCTCACATGTAACATAACGGACACACGTGAGCCTGTTTCGGTCTATTAATTTTTTTTAATTACTTCGTCCAGTCTCGGAAAATCATTTAATTATTTTTTTTCCCTCCCCGGGCTTGCTCCGGCGCCCCGGATGTTCCGACGGACGGGGTTGCAAACAGCTTGACGCGGCGGCCAGTTCGCGCTACTCGCGGAAGTAGTCCGAGACAGCGCGGCCAGTTGCAGATGAAACAATTCCAATTCCCCCCCGCTCGTTGTTTTCACGTCGTAACCCGAGACCAAACTTTTTAAACCAAAATATTTTTTTTACCCGTGTGGTGAAGTTTGGAAAATTGTGGGGGGGGGGGGGGAGGCAGGAAGAGTTCGCAATCACTATCCCGGGAAGGCTTTGTCCGTCGGCACCCGGGGGGGGGGGGGGAGGGAAATTCCCTTGTTTAATTACCGCACCGCCAGGTTGTAACTGTCCACATCGGAATATATATATATATATATATATATATATATATATATATATATATATATATATATATATATATATATAAATGGAACTGGATAATTCATCCAACATCGCAGATGTTTGAGATGTTTGTAAAAAAAATTTTACGTTTACATGAAAACAACTGTATCACTACAAAATAATGTTCGCAGTAATACTGGGTTCGGATTCTTGCCCGGGTATTTATGTTTTGTGTTGTCCCGGTACCTCCAATAGTTATTAAAGTTATTTGTAAACCGTTTCTTGAAATGCTTAGTAAGCATAACAAAATAAAATGAAGATCAAATGTTGAACATTCGACTATCTTTTCAATGGTTTTTTAAAAAAAATAATGTTTAATGAAACGTAAATCAAAATATAAAATTATGCCCAATATACTCAGAATATCTCTAAATAAACTTATAGTTTAAAAAATCTAAAAAGAAACGTTTTTATCGTAGACTGAACTTAATATCAAAAAACCAAATTTGCATATAAGTTTTCTGTCCAACAGCCAAATAATGCACTCCAACTCTCAATAACTAAAAACGTGGGGTGCTTGATATCAAACGTCTTAAATATTCTATCAGTAATAACAATATGATTTGTAATATATTTTCTATCACTAATTTTAGGATACAGTCAATACGAAAAAATTAGGATATAGTTATTACGAAAATTAATATATCAACTTAATAACAATAATGAACTTAAAATTAATAAAGTAATAATGTGTTTCAGGGGTGCACATCTGTAGGATCTGAAGTGAGGCCCGCGGAATTAACGGGAAAAGGGAGGGGGCGAGAATTTTGCACGTGGGGTTAACCTACCCGTCATATCTGGATGCGGTGCCTGTATGCTGTACACTGCCTACATGCATGCAATAAGACGGAAACTTTAAAATATACAGATAGTTTTCCATAAGAAGTACGTAGTTTTGACATCAAACACGTTTCACTGTCACGCTTTTACAAGTGCAGACAGGCCTCCCTTAGTGAGGGACTTCTTAGTTCTGCCCCTCCCCCGTATCTACGTCCAGGGGGTATTTACTATAATTTGTCTTAAATTTTCTATCACTAATTTTAGGATATACTCATTACGAAATTGAAAGACGAGAGCACCCCACGCTTTTAGTTATGCAGAGTTGTTGTGAATTATTTGGCTGTTGGACAAAAGCTTAAATTTAAATTTTATTTTATAATTTTTTATTTAATCAACTTTAAAAGCTGGTTTTTTTAGTTTTTGAAATTTAAAATTAATTTTATTCTTTTTCGTTTCAAAATAAAAATTAAATAATGAATATAAGTAACTGAAACAAATTAAAATTACTAAATATGTGTGATTAAAGTATTTAGTTGTTACAGTGAACTTAAAATTAGTCATTAATGTTCATATAATGAAGTCATTTCTGCCAATGCATCAACATTATATGAAACTTTTCTTGTTATCTTTGAGCAATCAAGTTCTTCTACTTGGAGACCAGTATTAATGGCACCATTCGCCTTTCAGCAGTACCTACCATAGCTGTATTTCGCTGGAAACTGAATGGCTATTGGTTTAATGTACACCATCTGTGACGAAATCAACACGGACTGATGGAATGTCCGTATTGTTCTAGACCATGGAAAATATAATTGAATATTAAATATTTGGACTTTATTTTTTTGTAATACTAATTAATATGTGTAGTTAATACTGAAAAGCTATTCAGGGAACTGTTTACTAATGACTTTAACTATTGTACAACACAAAGTATAAATTCCCGGGTAAGAATCCGAAACAATAATTACTGAAACACTGTTTGGTAGTGATACAGTTGTTCTCATGCAGATGCACAAATTTACAAATATCCGTACCTTTACATGACTATTTCTGTTATATTAAAAAAATTACAGTTTATGCCATTTTTTGGGCTTGTACTTGGCGTGGTACCCAACAAACATATTATGTGCAGTGCTACAGATTAAAATAAAAGTTCTTTTCTTTGAGTGGCATCTAACCCGTGAGTTTGTTTTTCATAGTACCGTGGTATAACTTAATTTGTACACAGCGAGGATTTTACTTGCTCAACGACCATGACAAAGTGCTCTTATGAAATATGCGTTCATTTATTTCGCCCACCGATTATTTTTTTTTTTCCGTACGGCCGCAGTAAGTAAACATGATTAAGTTGATATATTTTTTTAACGCGCACGGCGTGAGATTTAATTTTAAAACTGCCCGCTCATATTTTTTTTTGTCCTGTTTCATGTTCCGAGCAAATGGGCCGCGATATTTTAACGACCGGATCCTTGTGAACACGTACACACACCTAGACACACACACACACACACACACACACACACACACACACACACACACACACTAGAATCACAACTCACCAGACGGCCTGCCTCTCTCGCCACGCGGCCTGCTGTAGAAGGGCGGGGAGGGGGGCCCTGACGTGTACAGTTTTAATAAAAACACGTTCCTCGCTACTTGTAACAGTGTCCGTCTCCCACAGGGAGCGGGTCAAGATAGGGCGGTGTCAGAAGGCTACGGAAACACGCCTGTTGCTAGCAGACTCGTGTAATGGTATTAATTTCGCCCGGGTTTGATCATATCCGTCGAGTTAACACTATGCGGACAAATGGGCCTAGTTCTAATAGACTCGTTACGCTCCTTAATTGTTTACTGCTCTGTTTAGCACGAAACAGCAATTTAAAATTCTAGTTCGAGTGGAATCATCTGTGTGTATCTCTTGTTCGTGTTCGTTTTGGCGTAGGAATGGATGCAGAGATAGTAAAGAATACACTAAGTGGTTTTATACGTATCTTGCGCTCAAAAATGCGCTTAAGACTTGCGCAACTTCCACAAATACTATTTTCTAGATTAAAAATTTGCAAACAGCTATTCGGTTCAAAGAATAACCTTTAACTAATTATTAGAGACCCGTGAATTTCGCGGATTCATTTCGTGTTATGCAAAAATTCAAATAATTATACCATAGTGCTGCTTCTGTCATTGGTTCTCTGTTAATCTGGAGGACTGAGGGCCAATTAGAGACCCTCACTCATAGAAATTTCGAATCACAGGCCACCCAGTCGAGACGACTCACAAGTCAACAGCCAATGAACAGTTGGCATTTGCCCGAGTGTGTAGAGGATATTGGAGTCTATCCTGGAGGTCATTGAATCCGCGAAATTCACGGGTCTCTACTAATTAAGTATAACAATCTTGAAAATTTTGGCTAGAAAGATTTTCCTAGCTGTAAAAACGGTAAAAAGCTTTGATTTTACCATAAAAAGAAATAAGTTTTAGTTTCGGTTAAAAATTAAAAATAATTAAATGTTATTTTTCAAGTCTTGCACGCTTTGCTGTCAGACAATGTTTTTTTTACTATAATTTGGCGCTAATCATAACCACTTCAATTATTTTATTTGTTTATGCCGCACTTGAATTACCAATTAAAATGCGGTCTCTGTAGTTCTGAAAGTTAGTAATTCACCTGTAAGCAACTACGCTAGACTCTACTTGCCTATTGTAATTAGTCTTTATTAGAGTCCTGATTAGTCGATAACAAGTTCACGTCCTTTGGCTGGTTACACGTGAATGGGTAACCACTTCTTCTCCTTGTTTATGTCTGGCTCAGGGTCATCAAGGGCGTGTCAACAACACTGCAGTCCACTCGTCAACGTGAAGCATGTGTTTATGTGCTATGTGCAGCAACGGAAGCACAGATAATATGAAAACCATTTAATTATTATTTTATTTGACATTTATGAGTTCTCAGGTACTTCTACGATATTTTATGTTGAATTTAATTTGGCTATATTTATGAACTCGAAGTCGATGATCTGACTAGTGTCCCGCCCCTAATGCAATTGCCGTGACCCCTCTAAGGAGCATTGTCTTATTTTTACTGGTTATAATCTACTGTTTCATTTTAAATGTGAATATTGACATTCATTTTTATTTTAAAAACAGAGTTATTTCAGAACTTTGAGTCTATTGTTTACGGTTTGTGTGTCTGCTCGTCTGTCGCTGCGACGTCAGAGCAGCAGCGCACCAATGAGAGGCGACGATTAAAAAACTTTGAACTTTTCAACTATTTCAAATGAAAACGTCCTTATCTGTCTTTGACTGCCGTCATGAATACATATAGATCCCGAAATGCTACAAATATCAGTGAAATTTAGCTATCTAATACCTGCAGTATCCACCATGATTAAGATGGTTAGAGAGATGTTTAAAGTTTACAAAAGCTAGACAGACTGGGAAACACTCCACGGTGTTGATATCAGGAGTGAATTTTACTTATGAAAAGTCCCTTCTCTCCTATTACCAAATGTATTCAAGACAGCGCAAGTGACACTAACTCATTATTTCATATAGGCGATTTCAAGTGCAACACACCATATGTTTTAAACTAGACAGTTCCTTCTATTTGTGACAATAATTTTGAAAACCAAGATTAAAGTTTTTTTTTTTCAATTTTTAATAATTTATTGGAATTGCAGAGAATGGAGGACACTTGTGGACTCAGAGGTCCAGGGCGAATGATATCGTGTCTGCCACTGATACATCTAGTCAGAGCAAAATCAAACCCTTATTGAAATAATTATTTTGTGAGTATATATAAATTTGGAACCATCCCGGTAATAAGTGTATGACGAAACCCAGTTATAATCAGTTATGCAACAGTTGTGCTTATCCTAAATACGGTCCATTATCAAGCATAATATTGATATCCAATTTTGATTGGAGAATATTTTTAATATTAGGTATATCGAATTTCATTGAAATGTTTATCTATCATATATTGATTATTAATCCTGATATATTTAGTTTATGATTATCCCTGATTACCAACTTGTGTAATTAATTGTGTTATTACTAAAGACCTGCAAAATTCGCGGTTTATATGGCCTTCAGGATAGACTGCACATACCCCTGTACACTCGGGAAAATAACGCAAGTTCATTGGCTGCCGACTTGTAAGTCGTCTCAGTTGGTTTGTCTGTGATTCGATCCTTCTTTGGTTGAAGGTTTATAACTGGTTGAGATTCGTCCAGATAAACAGTAAGCCAATAGCAAAATTATCTAAGAGGTATATGTGTTTGAATTCTAGCCTATCACCGAATGAATCCGCGAATTTTGCAGGTCTCTAGTTATTACATGTCAAACAGCATATAAATTCTTTTATAGTAATATCAAATCAACATTTTATTTTGTTTACTTCGTCCATATGCACTGTAAGGTCAGGAGAGCCTCCATTTTTGTTGGTTGCTGGTTAGTTCAAGTATTTTTCACAGAGTTGGTAACGGATTGCTATCTAGCATATAAAGAGCCTGCATATAACACACATCGCGCCCAACATCATAATTGTATGCACAGCACAGGCAGCTCGTCCATACACAGCTTGAAGTCTACTTTGTTACCTAATGAATCCGCGAAATCTCGTGGCCAGCTTTAACCATTTATCGAATATCTTCAGGACTGCGCAGGTGGTCTAGTGGTCAAATGCACCGCGAAACCTTTATAGTGTCTGTTGTCTCACTGTCCAATATTTGTTTCCAACTATATTTGACAATAAAGCAGGGCGATTAGTATTAGACGGAAAATTGCTTCCAATTTTATCCATGTAATAAATTTGAACAAGTAACCTCCAATTTGTTTTAAATACTGTCACACTATCAAGTTTATTTTAGGTCTGAGCTATCACAGTGCTGGATGGAATTTTTAAAATTGTTATGCTACTTGTGCATTTATAATTTTTTTTAAACATATTTAAATTCAACCCACAATAATATTTGTTACATAATAAAAATAAATGATCAGTGATTTTTTAAAGTCATAGAAACATAATTTCATTTTCACACGTAAAAGGTTGGAAACGAAATTCACATTAACATTATTTTAGTTATTTTACTTTTATAAGCCATTTAATCACCCATATGCTCTTCGTCATTTTAAAGAAACGTTGTGACGGAAACAGATGTCATTTCCGTTTTCGCTATGCACGGCTTGGATTGGCCGATTGCATTCAACATCCAACATATTTTAGAACCCGTCCTATGTGCAAAATATTTTATGAAATCTCAAGTAATCAGAACTTGTCAAACAAACATGGCTGCGCTAGTGACGTCATAACCATCCAACTTTATTGGACACAACATACTGGAAGGTGTTGGAAGCGTATATTTGTCAGTGTGACAGGACCTTAAGTTCTGTGCTTGTAAGCACTGCACTAAAATTATCGATCTTGATAGTATGTTGTATCTGATCATGCATGTTGATGCTTTGATACGGTCGCCCAACTCTCTGGTCTGTAGATTGTACTTCTCTAATTATGTTCGAATTGCACGTTGGCAAATTCCGAACCCGGATAAGCACGAAGGTCAGGGCCGAAGAGAAGAAAAGAAGGGAAAGGTGAAACGAAAGTACAAAAAAATAACGCCTATTAAACGAGTGACAGTAAAAAACTAGCTTCTGTGTGTTATAGTCCACTACGGTAAGCTGACGTAACATTCCCAAGGACTGAGATACGAAATGTGACTAAAAAATACGGTTAATATTTATTACGGGCGACGTAATAAGCTTACGTAAAATTTGAGCTGACCTCCTTCTAAATACTCTCCTTGGCAGGCAATGCGCACTTATCCCAGTGTTGGTTCCATGACTGGAAGCAGTTCCATCTGCTCTGTGCCGGGAACAGTGGCAAGACGTTTTCCTTTCAGTTTTCTCGTCTCCGTTTAGCGAACAAAACTTAATGTTAACGCATTGCTCGAAACCCATTATTACAGATACGGAAATTTCGCACATCCATTTAGTCGCGAACCTTCACACTCTCGCACTGTGTTCATGATTGGACTGCAGTTATTTGGTCACGCCCCTCTACGACCGACCGTGAGAGAAGCGAATCAGGTAGTGCCAATTAACAAGGATAAAAATGTTCTCGCTAAGAAATCAACCGATGGGAAAGCAAACATGGGTTGAGCACACCTATCACTTTGAATTCTACCCTGAGGTCAGACTAATCCGTGAAACCTCCGGCTCTGGAAGCAGACTGAATAGTCACAACTTGTTCAAACGTGACACTTTCTCAACGGATCAACCTATCGGGATTGTTACTTGAAATATATGTAGCTTCAGCAGTTTCAGCTATAAATATTCATTCGCCGTATTTTTTTATCACACCTAGTAAGTAGCGGCATGTATTCTTCGCGAAATGATCAGAACGCTCATTATACAGCAATAAGCTAAGCCCGCGCTAGCAATTGTCCCCTTGTAATTGGCGGCTGTCTGCAAGTGAAGTCATTGATCTATTTGGCCGGGCCATTCAGGACGCGTTTTCTACTGCACTGGATGGCTATAATTGGTGTGCTGACTGCAGACATGCACCTGAAATAAACCCAGCCAACCGCGGAACACAGACGATGCTACAAAGTTTTAACCCACAGCAGGTCTATAAAAAGGGGCTTCGGCGCCTGGGTTCAGAGGTGAAGCAGTGGTAACGGTCCGCCATCTCTGATTGTGACGTCACAATGGCCATCTTGAAACACCTTGACACCATTTTGATATATATAGACTCCGGCTGCCATCTCTAATTCCACCATCTTGAAATATGACGTCAAGGCCGCCTTATTGTTTTCTAAAAGTTTGGATTCCGCCATTTTGAATTATGATGTCACGCCCACAATTTTGAAAACTCGTAATTATTATAAAATATTGGTTTAATATTTTAAAATTTATAATGACATTTTTAATCATAATTTTGATCAACAATTTTATTTGTAAAGAACTTACATGATGGACCTTGGAGACTTCGGTTTGAACCCGTTGAGGTCATTCTATTAAAAATGGTGACAGGTCCCTCATCCATGGGGGACTACCAGCGTACTTAACCGCACCTCTTTCGCCAAGACATAAATGGAAAAACCACCTATTCACCACCGCCTCATCTTCTAGACCCCTTCTCACTGTTACCCTCTTTGCAACGGTGCATAGTCATGCGGGGTGCGATGCAATGAATTCTTCGTTCGCGAAGTTGCACGAGCGAGCGGTGAACTTCGGCTATGATCGGCGCGGCTGATCGGGGCTCGATGAATCTCAAGGGAAGAGCCTCACCCTGGGGGAACCCCCTGCTTGATCAGGGTAGTCCCTACGCCAGGTAAGTCAGAATGCGAATAGGTCTTGACTTAATTCACCTGTAACTTTATACACCGACAGTTCCTCTATATTTAACTAGTAGTATAGTAGTAGATATTAGAGATTTGTAAATTAGTAATAAGTCCTAGATACTTAGTAATAGTCATCAAAAATATATATTTCTAAAATAATAATAAAAAAATCTAAAAAAAAAAATTTAAAAAAAATTTAAAAAATATATATTTTTAGTTCTTATTTTAGTTTTATCTTAAGCACTGCACGTCCATCCCTGAGTTGGGTGTTTGCATATTTTGTAACGAAATGCCTAGTTTGTAAGTCATTTATCTTTTTTCTGTTTTAGTTTCTTAGTTTTTTAGGTGCTGACTGGCGGCGGAGTGAGTGGTCAGTGCAACCACTCACCACCAGGGGCGCTTGCGTCCCTGGTCACTAAATCCAGTACTGAACAACTGGAAAAGCGGACCACGAGTCCAAGTGCCCAACCCCCGCATGGTAGACTCTTTTCTACTCTGTCCAACACTTCATCCAGACCATCCTCTGTCTCCTGTAAATTCCTATACGTAATGCATGCCAATTTGCATCCCGCATGAATGTGCCCAGGGTTTTCCCTGTGTCTATGCAGGTTTTACCTGGGCCCAACCTATCTCTAGTTATAGTCTAGATTTAAGAGTGAGGGGAGTTAGTCGTGGCGCCAATAGCTGCCATGGCTGGCCAATCCCCTCCTAGCACATGATGCATGCGACCCTCTCCTTGCATGGCTAATCCCAGCATGACTAGGCGTATAGGCTTCGGCCTGAGACGCACCTAGGTCCCTCCCTAACCCGGACCCCTCCAAAATACACTTAGTTTTAGTTAGGTTAGGAAAAAACAAAAAAATATAATCGCATTGCGCGCGGGAGTCGGCTGACGGGGAGTTCGTTGTGGCGCCTGAACAATGAAAATGATGACCCGGGTGGGGGGGGGGGGGTTATCGAGCCTCATTCAACGGGCCGCGCGATCACGTGACTTCTGCTATTAGCTCTCAGCTAATCTGGAGAACTCTCGTCCCATGACAAACCCTCAGTCAAAGAAGTGTCTAATCAGAGTGTTATGGAGTCTATCCTGTATTACTAACGACTCTTCATTGTGTACCCTCCCTTCGATCATTCTAACTCTCTCTGGTTCATTTTACGATAATTTTGATTCTACAAGATTCGACTGTATTCTAGGTAAGTAACACAAGACTTAAGTGTAGAGACTACCTTTGGCGGGTACGAGTAAGCTTCAGAATCCGCCCGGTATTCGTCAGATAACTCTCCGATAATTCTCAGGCTAATCGTAATCCTAAACAATAAATACACACCAGTAGTATCAGTACCACACATTAAAATTATTGTCCCATTAAGTGCAGCCCAACTTTACAAGTAAGCATATTTTAATTTAGTTTTGTTTTTAGCTAATCCATAACCACGTGGCCAGATTCTTGTGTTGTTTACCCTGAGGTCAGCTGGAGGAAACACAATCTAACTATGGTAAACTGAAATAAAGTAAGAGAATAGAATGAAAAGTTACAATTGTTGCTGGCAGAGACGCTATAATTAAAGGACTTGCAAAATCTCCGTTTTTGTTCTGGCTCCAGGCTAGACTCAAAAAACGTGTTCATAATGAAGTCAGTGTCACGTGTTAATTAAATTCTCCCACTTTTAACCTTATCTCCGGGGCTTCACTTGTTTTTCTATATAATTGCCGTTGATTTCTAGTATTTCAGGACGTGCTTAGCTAACCCGTGATAAAATGGCAAAGGTTACTTAAAATAACATATGTTACGAGTGGGAATACCGATTTGAATAGGATAGCCCAATTAATTAACTAGAGCCTCTTTATTAACTAATATTTGTGCCTTTTTCCTAAATTACCACAATCTGAATGACTGTCTGCGAATATTAACACTGTAATAAGTCCACTATTTACTCTTCCCTTTGGGGCTCGGCTTGACAGAGTCTCTCTCTCTACAGCTCGTGTCCTGTCACATGCCTCGGTCCCAACACACGGTTTCGCACTACTCGCTCGTCCACCGCGCCGTGACACCGTCCTCTATGATCTTCGCACACGAAGCCCGTCGCTCGTCGCCCGCTATTGCTCGCCAAGGGCTCATTCACCCTCTCCACTTCACGCTTGCGTCACTCCGAGGATTCGCCGGTATCGCCACCATCTCTCTTCTCTCCCCCTCGACGGAGGTCGGTTCCCATTTTCCGCTTGTCGGGTCCCGCCCTGGAAAGGTCTCCTAGCCCTCCGGAGTTCCCCCGACTCAACAATCGGAGCTGCGAGAACAATGGCGCCCTGTTGCGCCACTTCAAGCGACGGAGCTCTGAGGTGACCTGCAGAACTCTGCAGACAGGCGGCCGGGCTAATGAAGACGGCGTGGCTGTCGTAAAGTGGCCCGCTAGTGTAAGGTCCTTGTAGTTGTAAGGGGAGGGACAGGCGCTACTTGTGTCGCACCCGCTCCAGAAGGTGGCAGGGTTTTCCCTCTAGGAGTGCCACTGTGCTGGCGTGCCGGCCTTCGTCTCTAGCAGCATATGTACTACACTGTTAAAAACGTTCTCCTTCAGTTTACGGAGAATACTGGTTACAAATTATTCGGGGATCTTCGTAAATTTACGGACATTGGGCTCACGTTCTCTGAACATGAATCCAAAATAATATGCCTGGTATATTAAAAAAATATATATCCTTTCAAAAACTTGTTCAGAGCACTCTTATTTTGTCCATGTGTGTGTGTGTCTAACGAAACACACAACTCGGAAATTAAAATACGACGTAGTTTCTATAAAAAAATTTAAGTTATTTTAATAATTACGAAGAACTCTGTAAATGTACAAATTTACAAATATCTGTAATTTTTATAAATATTTTTGTTCCATTTACAAAAAAAAATTACAATGTAGCTTGGCGGCGGCAGTACAGCGAGTGTTCGTCCGGGGCGGCCGAGTGCTGCTGGGAGCAGGCGAGGCGAACGCAACCCGTCTACTGGCGCGTGCGAGCCTGCCGCTGATTTGTTTGTTCTGCGGGAGTTGGCCTCCCTGCGAGCCGCGCTGAAGAACGAGGTCCCAATTGGATGCGAAACGGAACACCGTCTGGTCTTGGACCGCACGAACAGCCTCCGCAGACAGTTGCAGATGTAATCGAATCCGTCCTTAATAACACCCCCTTCTCTCTCTCTCTCTCTCTCTCTCTCTCTCTCTCTCTCTCTCTCTCTCTCTCTTTCCTTCTCGCGGTTCAGTTGGTCGGCTAGAAGCTGACCGCGGCAACGTTTTAAATCACCGCGCTACCCCCTCCTACCTGGACACACACACACGATGTGAGGAGCTTCTGAAAAAAAAAAAAAACATGTGACTTGAAACCGCTTGAGGTATCCGAGTGGGGTTTGTTGTAGAAAATAATTTAAGAATACGCTGAGGGCGGATGAGTAGTTCTGTTTTCGTACTACATAGTATGGATGGGCCAATCAAATCTCAAATCCTTAGTATTTGAAGGATCCGATTTCGAGGGAAAAGATTCGAAGAAAAATTATACGAAATAAAGTAAAATAAAAATTAAACTTTGATAACGTCTGAAGTTTACTAGGTCAATTTTTTTTCTACATACCTATCCTGTTTCAGTTCACAGGATATTGTACTTTTAACACGTAATATATTAAAAATAATACAATATGTATTGGTTCTGAAAAATTAGTGAAACAAACATTTAAAGGCGTGAATGTTTCAACACCATAGTTAATATTTTTAATTATTTGTGTATTATTTTATTTTTGACCCTTGAGACCTAGATTTAGATTCAAGGGGTATATTCTAGATACTCTTTTGGATTAGAATATGAGACTTGGATTCGAGAAACTTGAGATTGGACCTATAATTATTTACTTTTTAAAATGTATTTCTATAATATTGTAAAATGGCTAAAACTTATGTTTTTAGAATGATTGTTAGGTACAAAATTCCCAGTAGAGATTCTCGAAAGCTCTCAAGGGACCTGCATTAAACCTTTATCTTCGTTTCTTCGCCAAATACAGTTATGCTTAACACTCATAGTCCAGTCAATGAAAAGTTGTAGAGGGAAATGGAAGGAACACAATTTTTGACTTTGGGACTTTGTTTGGAATAGTAAGGAGGTAAACATACTAAAAGTCCCCACTTCTAGGTGGTGAGCGGGAGGGAGGGGGGCATGTAGAAGGTCCCTTTTTTCGGTTTTTCTCTTATAAATCGGAAACTATACGCTCTAGTGAAAAGACCAATCTATACTTAAATAAAGCTGATAAAATTTTCCACAAAATTTATTCGTTTTAATTTTTCGCTATCTTGCATAGTTTATGAGATATTTGCGTTCAAATTCGCTAATTTTTAGGGGGGAAAGGTTTTTTCGTACGTTTTTTGCCCCATTTGACAAGATAACTTTGTATATGTTCGTCGTACGTAAAGGTCACGCGGAAAGAAAGCTGTAGAGAATAAAATTGTCTTTAATAAAAACCAAACATTTTAATTTTATCTTCAATCACTAAGAAGTTAGAGCAATTTTACCTTTTTGTGTAAATCGCGAGAATTTACAGCATAGTTTAAATTCCGTCTTTTTTGTTATTCCACTGATCTAACTCTAAATGTAAGCCAATAGATACGTTTTAATATGTGTAAACAGTATCAAGTATCAACTACATATAGGCTAAGTGGCGTATAAAGAAATAATATGAACATACATTATATATTTGCCTTAACTTATGTACCTAGTTCTTTAACAGTATAATTAATTTGGTGTCGTATAAAACTATTTTCGGCACCCTGAATGTAATGGAGCAACTTTGACAGCTCCATCTCTTACCCCTTAAGAAATGCAGTTACTATATATGATGAAAACTTCCTAATAATACTCATAATTGGCACTTTATCAAGGATCACTGCATTTTTAATTAGGAGCAATAATAACCCTCTACACAAGCAATAACACTTGTATACAGTTAAATTTATAAAATATATAATGTACTTTTAATAATGTATAATATATGTATCTATTAACTGTACATTCATTCCGTAAAGGAATTGTGTTAGGGTGAGTATAGAGGCAACAACATTTGTACTTAACTATTTTACTGACACATGAACTTGTAAATGTTTTTGTAGAACTATGTTACTTTTCAGTTAATAATATTGTTACGATTTCCCTACGGGGGTTCGTAAAGGATAGCCCAATTAATAGATTTTATTTCACACACACAGTTTTATTTAATACCACTACTTGTTCCTTACAATTAATCTGCTAAGATGGCAGATAATTAACTACACTTAAAGAAATGTCTATTCCCCAGTCACTCGTTTCACACACCTCGCTGGGCCGCACTTCCGGCGCAACTCTCGCCGCAGCACCCCTCGTGGGTCTCCGCCGCGGGACTCCGTCGCCGCACTCCGCCGCCGCCGTCACACCCTTCGCCGAGATCCCACTCGACGACTCGCTCGCCACTTCACTCGGGACTCCGCCGCGCCCGCGACTCTATCGCCCGGAAACTCCCGACTCCACTGAACTCACTCACTCCCTGCCCTGGAACCTTCGTCCAGGGACTTCGCCACTCTGCCGCACCTGCGGCACTATCGCCCGGAAACTCCGCCGCGGGAGAACTCCCCACTGAACTCCCAACTCACTGACTCTCAGGTCGGCCCAACCTCCATATATAGCCCTTGCTTTCCCGTCCAGAACAATCGGGCATGTCTCCGAGATATCTCGCGACCTTCGCCGTCGAAATGCCCAGAAACGCGTCGTGAGTCCTCGAAGGACGCGGTGGCTGCTCAAAGAACGCCGATAAACGTGTCTGAGTCCTTTTATTCCGCAGTGCGGCCTCTTTTAAGTAACCCGATCTGAGGCAGGTGCGCGCTGCGACGGTCAGGATGTTGCGAGATAGTATGGCACGAGATACCAGGGAGAGGATGCAGGTGGAAGGGGGCGCAGACAGGCCGAACGAGCGCGGCGACGCCAGCACTGCAGCCAAGCGCGATCGTAACAATATATTATTACCTTATAGTACAATTGTGCAGTAATAGTTGTTATCAATTCCTGGCTCTTTTGGGGTGAGATGGTCCGGGCTCGTCATGGGAACTTAGCCATGGGGTGGGTTCTGCTTCGTTTTCCTCTTCATCTGTTGAGAAAGGAGATAGATCTTGGAGGATGACTGGCAGAGTATAGATGTCGAGTTCTTCATCTTCATTGTCCAAGAGAGGGCCCCCATTAAGACAGTTACCCTGGCAACTTTGGCAGGCAGGGGAACACTTGAGAGATGCCTTTCTGCATCCACATTTGGTGGTGGCACAATCCTTCGTGCACCGACAAAATATCATTTTTAATATTTCATCTGGTGCAGCCTGTTGCTCACTGTGCACCGGTGTTAGAAATTTATTGGTGGTTAGCTTCCACCCATACATCTGAGGAGGCAGCTCATGTCCCAACCACGTCTGGACTTGGTGATATGTCCTCAGTGAATGTTGTTTCGCTGCCCCCTCAGTGGGTGGAAGGCTTGAGATGTCCGGTTTTATATTGGCTACCGATTTAACAAAAGATTGGTAACGGTAAGCGTTTAAAGACCTCTCTTTAGGTTGGGCTCCATACCACCTCAAAATACACTTTTTTCCAGCTTCCTCTATATCATCCTTTGTTGAGGAAAGGTCTGAGAAAACTGCAGCAGCTCCCTGGACATCTGGAGACTTCAAATACATTTTGATAAATCCAAGCTTACTCTTTCGGAAGGCTGCTGAGGTGGTATCGCACCCAGTGAAGGCATGTAGAAAAAGTATATCCCGCAGCCCCTGGGTCTGAAGCTCCTGGGTAGAAAACAATGAACGATTTATGTTTCCACGTCCAGGCTTTACGAAAATTATATCCTGGTCACCAGGTGTTTTGGCCATCAACAGGACTATTAGGTCGACATCCTCACCTATAACAGCAACAGCAGTGGTATGTGATAACTCTACAGCTGTGTCTACAATGAGGACATCGGCATCGTTCTGTGCTTGAAGGGTACTGATTCCATGTGCCTGTAGTATGACCTTTAGTATGTTAATCAGTCGACTTTTGTTGTAGACATTTGAAAGGAAGTCTTCCTGCTTCACAGTTATGACTGTCTCCTGATTAAAATGTATGTCGGCTGACTTTCTGAGATGGTACCGCCTTTGCTGCTCAGCGACCTTGGTACTTGATGATGATCTCGTGTACCCATCAAACACTACAGTACAACTCCTTCCACGATAGTGGCTGTTCACGAAATTGGCATACCCATCACAAATTACAGATATCGTGGAACCTCTTGGCCATATAACTTTGTGGAGGAGAAGTCCTCCGTCCATAACAATGTCAAAGAGTGTCACATGTACTTCTTTGGTTGTTGCTTTGAGCTCTTTGTAGAGAACCGACTTCCTCGATTTCCTCATCCCACCCTCATTGAAGAAAGCCAAAGGGAAAGGAGCTAATTCATATTGCAAATAAGTTTTTAAATCTTGGTCAGTTTTCTTGCTTATGGCTATGCGTTGGAATAGCAAAAAAGGATCCACCGACACTTTTTCGTCATTGATCTTGATTGACGAGCTTACAGTCGAAAGGGGGAGTGCTAGATTTTTTCGAGACAGTTTAATATCAGAAAATGGGCAACTCACCATTTTAGCTATTGCTTGTTTACCAACTGTAACAGCATTGTAGCATGTGATTGTTTTGTCACCAACCACCCCAGTCGCAATGGATATTATGTCGCAGGTGGCCGGAAAGGGAAAATATTTCCCAAACCACTGAATTAGTTTGGTAACATCAGCTGCATCCCTAATTTGGCGGGCTTGTCCAAAATCTTTGTGCTGCTCACTTGATGTGAATAGAACCCCACAAAACTCTTCTATGGAGGTACAAATATCATATGTCGCACTCATTCCAACTACCCATTTGCTGAGTGTACTATTTGTCACACCTCTACCACGAGTCATGCCACCTTGGCTAGAAAATGCTCGCATAAGGGTGGTCTCAATGGTCATATCGGACCACACCCCTGACCAAAAGCGATCAGATTGGCGCATTGTAAAGTAACTGCTATTTACAAATTTGTTGTACTGTTCGGCTGTCAGTTTTGAAGACAGAGTTTCCATATCTTGGATGTATAAATGGCATGACTTGGCATAGGGAAAGTGCCCTGAAGCATGAAAGTACGGGATCATTCGCTTCACACAAACAAGGTGTCCTTTCCAATCCCCAGACCTCTCAGCATGAATGTACTCTTTCATCAGGCATACCATTTTGAAGTACTGCACCCAAAGTTTTGCTGTTGGTCCCTTATCACTGAGTTGATCCAGTGCAGCTCTGAATTTCATGGACACTTCTTTAAGGTGAGAGTTTTTATTTATTGAAAGCACAGAGGGAGGCTCGTTAAGAAAATTTGATGTAACTTCTTCAATACATGTCTGCTCTTCTTCTGTCAACAGAATGTTTTCTAATATTATGTTTGACAAAGCTGTGGTTGCGAGCAAATGTCATCTCACTGCCCTGGCAAAAGCACGGCCTTGCAGCATTTTGTCTACTGACAGAGGAGCATAGACAACACTCAGAAGTTCCCTCAGACCACTTCCAGACATCAAATAGCCAATGGCTCCCAAAAAGGACATCAGGATGTGGAATCCCCCAAGACGCACCACACATGTTGAAAGTTTTGAGTCAGGTGGAGCAGCTGCCACAATCTCTCTGGCCTTCCAATAAAGAGGCTGGTCAAACGTAACGATCAAGCACTGTTGCTTAATAAGTTTTCCACATAAATTAGCTGCATATTGTAATGCTGTATAGATGGTATCGTAGCTGGAGGGAGGTGAATTTATGAAGGGAAGAGGTACAACTCTTGTCTTCTCGCTGAAGTGTCCTGTTGTAATGTACTGCATGTATCCTTTCCACTCTGGTATTGAAATACCTTGATGTTTAGCAACAAACCACAAGGTTTCATGAGGATAAGGATGTTCTTGTTCATCTGGGATCACCAATTCTTGTACCATGATTTTTCGCAACCCCACTTCCTTGCCGTGAAATGTTTCGAGTGGAATAATCCCGAGTTTTCCTGTCTCCCGCGATGTTGGCATGTTGATCAGTCTAGGAATGTCGGATCCTTTCTCCACAGAACTGGACGGTGTAAAACATCTGATACCACCCATAGCATGAAAAGAATTGAGCCCGTCGATAGAGCACACATTAAAGTCAGCATTGTCAAATACGAATTGGCTGAATGAGTCTGACTTGAAAGTTGGTTGAGCATGCATGAGAGCAGAAAATTCCAATGTTTGGGCTTCATAATACGATGAACAAAAACCCAAATTCGCTAGAACATCAATTAGTCTTTTAGAGGCATATTTCCTGTGGAGAAAGAGGGAAAGACTGCTCATTACTGAAGACGTGAATGTGCGTGGTCTGACAATCGAGGCGATAGCATGCCCAATAGCAATACACTTTGTCTTTGTTTCTTTGACTCTTTTTGTTTTTTTCATCATCACATCCTCTAGAAAGGTTAGTAAGGTTCGAGGGAGAGCTTCTGCATCCTTAAGGAAATCATCACTAGGGGGATATTTTTCATAAGTGTACAATTCACTCTGAATATCTTGCCGAATGATTTCGGCAGCTTTTTTGACAATCCTGAGTCGTTCATCACATGCATTGTCCTCCTTGTGTTCGTACCAAGCATCACGTATCAGTTGTTGCCCAGCATCTCTAAAACATAGCACTGGAACTTTGAATCTGTTCGAGCCTTCAGTCACTAGTATACGATCCCCATAATTTGCTTCAAGTTGTGCTTTTATTGTTTTCCATACAGGTTTGACACCAGTGACGACACCAAGTATTTCGGTCTGTGAAAATTGGCAGTCAGTTGTCTCTTCAATGTAGGCACAAATTTCATCCATTGCTCTTGTAACATTGGCAGACTGGGGCAAACGACTGTCTAATTGCGGTTGAGCATAATAATGCTTAACAAATTTCAAACGACAATCATTGTGATAAACACCCTCCTCAGCGACGAGGTCGTTAATACAGGATAAGCGACCTAATACTTCATTGCCCCAACTATCTTTTCTTAACGAGGCGGCTTCCAGACATGTTTTTTGTAACTCAATAGTGCGAACATTAAACACTTTCCTCCTTTTATTCAGAGGCTTCTTGTCTTCACTTTTTATAGGCTGTCCACAGAAGAAACAATTCTTCTTAAAATCGAATATTGGAATTTTAGATCTCACAACCGCCGGTTGTGAAGATGTTGATGCTTCATATTTTTTCAAAGCTACAATCGTATTGTTCCTTGTGTAATTTTTTCGACACAAAGTGTGGACAAGAAATGACTCCAAACCATCTAGTTGTCGTATTTTGCCATCACCCCTCTCTTTGCTGGCTTTTTTAAGGGAATGTATTCCCTTTTGACTCACCTTTGAAACACCGTCACTTGATTCACTTATCTCTTCATCACACACAAAACACCTACTACTCATTGTGACGCTAAAACACTCTTGATATTGAACAACTACTGTAATATGTGGCACATATAAAACGTTTCTCAACCGAACGCAACATTTCACAAGCGCAGTTGAGATACAACTGAATGGTAAGGAATCTGGTGTTGGGCCCCCAGCTTGCGAGCCCTTCGGAATTCCTGAGGGGGGTGAGGGGTGGGGATAACGGTCCCCATTGTATGCGAGGTTCGAGTGGACGGCCTGGGGGCGGACCCTGAGAATATCACGCTGTCTGAACTTACAAGGTCGAACAAAAATGACCTGAGATACAGTGAGTCACTGTATCTCTACAAAGGAGCCCTGAAAGATCTTCCATTCGATTCCCGGTGCCAAAAATAGTATGAAACGATACCAAACAATATTACAATTGGAGAACTATATATGTACCTGAAAAAACATTATATATACATGTATACAAATAATTTATTTATGTGCCATTTATATATACTATACATATAATACTATTTATACGCATAAATATGTATATATTAACTTATATATAGTTAGAGCAGTAGAATAGCGAAAAATACGGAAGTTAAACTATTCTAAAAAATCTCGCGATTTACACAAATAGGTAAAATTGCTCTAACTTTACAATGATTGAAGATAAAACTAAAATGTTTGGTTTTTCTTAAAGAAAATTTAATTCTCTACAACTTTCTTTCTGCATGACCATCACGTAACACGAACGGATAAAGAGTTATCTAGTCAAATAGGGCAAAAAAAAAAAGAAAAAAACATTTCCCCCCTAAAAATTAGTGAATTTGAACGCCAATATCTCATAAACTATGCGAGATAGAGAAAAATTGAAACGAATACATTTTGTGGAAAATTTTATCAGCTTTATTTTAGTGTAGATTGGTCTTTTCACTAGAGCGTATAGTTTCCAAGATATAAGAGAAAAACCGAAAAAAGGGACCTTCAACATGCCCCCCTCCCTCCCGCTCACCACATAGAAGTGGGGACTTTTAGTATGTTTACCTCCTTACTAGTCCAAACAAAGTCCCAAAGTCAAAAATTGTGTTCCTTCCATTTCCCTCTACACCCCCCTTTTGAGCATTCATTGACTGGACTATCAAGTCTCGTAGTTGGTCTGTGCACGACGAGAAGACTGCGCGCCAGTCCATAGAGGCGACACCGCGCTGGAAGCACCAGCTAGCTTCGCACTGATCATCCCGCTTCAGTAACAGACTCATTCCTCACTAGGCGGGCCCTTAGAGCTAGTGGCTCGGGAAACCTGGTCCGAAGTCTGTCGCACGTCGCGTCGTGGGAACGAAGAGACTCGTCATTACTCGAGGCGTAGTGTTAAAAAGTTTCACCTTAAACATCAAGAACTCGGGTTAACAATTATCCAGGTATCGGGGTTGGAAAAAAAACCCCAAACAACCTGTTCTTTTTTTTTGTAGCTTGGCTTCTGGGTTATAGTCGCGTTCAAGACGAATATGTCACCGACGTTTCGGTCGACATTGCAGTCGCCATCATCAGGGTGGAATTACCTACTAAGGTTATTACAATTTCTTTTGCCTTTCATACTCTCGCCTGAGAGCAGTGTTTCCCGATTGGCTGAAGAAAGGTTTTTTTTTTCCCACAGGAGGATGATTCTCCATAGAATGGGTGTTTCTCACAGAAGGAGAATTTATAGTAGTCAGGGATTTCCCACAAAAAAATTAATTAACTATTTAGTTATCTTTGTAAATTTACGGGTACTAAATAAAATGGCTTTCGACATGAAACCACGAAAATAATATTGGCGTACTAGCAAAACATTCAAAAATTCATCAAGACTTCTGCATAAACACTTTTAGTTCTTGTACCTTTTGTGCTTACCCTAAAAACACAACTCGGAGGTCGAAATACGGTGTGTTTTCTACGAAGATCCAGTTATGTGACATAACAGAGAACCCTCGGGTTATTGGAGGTGTATTCTTCGTTGACTGTGGTTTGTAAGGGAGTGTCTCGGGGCGGACCGACTGTCCCCCGCGTGACGTGGGCGAGCGCTCGGACATGGCGAGGCCGGTGGATCCACGCACTCGAAGCCCCAGCACGGCCCGGGCAGTCGCGCCCAGGGGCTGGTCGCTGGCTGGGGGGCGGGGCCGCCGTTCACGCACCGCAGTTTGCAAGCAGTTCGTGTCGCTGCGGAGTGGAGTCAAGAGCTGAGGACGCAGTTCTTGCTTCTGCAACAAAAACCAACACCACAAAGAAGCTTGGAGACTAATCCCAAATGACAGAAGTATCGAGTGTCCTTTCCTTGTCATTTTCGGACTTTTTTTTTTTTTTAGTTTTTATGGAAACTTATTTTTGTAAACATGTTATTTTTCGCGAAACAATCCGAGCGCTCGTTAGATTGCAATAAATTATCCCTGCGCCAACAGTTTCTTCCTTGTAATTGGCGGCCGTGTGCAAGGAGAAGCCCATGGCCAATTTTGGCGAGGCCAATCAGGACGCGTTTGCTTCTGCGCCGAAAGACTGCGATTCGTGGACACGTCACTGAGAAATACTCAACCCATCGAGAAACACAGGCGATGCTACTATGTTTTGTCACACAGCTAGTCTCGAAATCTTTTCGAGAAATATACACGCCCCTACTTTCTTCCATTAACAAAAAAAATTAAGCATAACGAAACAAATGAAACTAAAGAAGAACGTCTGAGAGTGGTTTGTTGAAAATAACGCTCCGAGGGGAAAAGGGGGAAGCCTTATGTGAGCCGATTCTAATTACAGATATTTGCCACCATTTTGTTAGCATACTAAGATATCGTAATGCGACCTCCACATACAAGAGTCTGGCGCTCATAGTCAACTAAAGATCTCTAGTTATGTCAGTCGTCTTAGTGCATGTACCTTATATAGCTTTCGCCGTAGCTGCTAGATTAGTCAATCTGTTGTTGTGTAACTTCTATGCGAGTTTGTTTACCTAACTTGTTACTTCTCCAGAATCATATATGGTTCGAGACCAACAAAATTCGCGTTATTTTTGGTGCCGAAGACTGCAACACATGTACATAAAACAAGTCGATACCTTTGGTTCATTTTACCTGCCATCCGGATTGCATATGATTGGAACATACACAGAAAAAAAATTTCTGTTCTTTTACAAAAGATTCCGTTTGCCAAGAAATAGTTTGTAATACTACAAGTGTATAACACATGACTATGGTGATGTCTGCATGTGTGAAATACATTTATCGAAATAATACTTAGAATTTGTTACAAAAATTGTAGCATAATTTTATATTTTAATTGATATTTCATTCAAGAATCATTATTTTAGGCCATGGTAAAGGTAATTGACTATTCAATAATTGAACATAATTTTGTTTTATTATGAATATTAATGTACGCTGTTAACACTGGAAAGCTATTCAGGGAACAGTTCAAAAATAACTTTAACTATTGGAGGAACTGGGACAACACAAAGCATATGCCCGGGTAAGAATCCGAACCCAGTATTACTGCGAACACTATTTTGTAGTGATACAGTTGTGTTCTTGTAAATGTACAAATTTACAAATATATGTAAATTTGCACGAATAATTCTGTTCCATATACAAATGAAATTTACAGTGTATGAATTTTTGTATTTTATTATTGTGTTCTCTTCCTTCGGGGCGTGTCGAACTATCCCTGGATCAATGAAAACGACACCCTGTCTCCTATTTCAAAATATGTACATAATAACGTGAATATTGAAGTATCTTGTTTTAATGTATGCTTTGGCACCCTTTGGTTGTGCTAGTCTTGTTATCTGCATAACATGTCCATTCTATTATAGTCCAAGTATTACTGATTTTCAAAGGACGATGTTATTAGTTTTTTGGTTTTAAATATAAAGTTATTACATATTTCTTTGTATTGGTTAACTCACTCATCTGACTTTACACACGACAGGTTTAAATATAAAAAAATGATTTTTGTGAAACTGAAAACTTTTAACATAATTTAATAAATTTTCAGCATGTTTTACAGTAACAACTAAATTAATACGTACTTGGTAAATACTGCTACGCTTGAACCAGTGGTAAAAAAACAAACTAGTATGAGCTTTTTTTTGGCGCACGAATTTCCCCCGGGAACAGATGCAGTTGCTAGGATGTATAAAATTCACATAAAGACAATAAAGTGTGCATTTAAATAAGGAATCTCAAGTAGGAATAAATATCTCGAATAACAACTGAAATGAAATAGTCTATGTTGCAAGAAGCCAGTTCGAAAATATGACTATTCCACTCGAACTCGTGGCGGAGTTAATAAAACATAAAGTCTTGTTTTCTTTTTTGTAGTCGATTGGTATCAGTTTGAACAATCACAGTGGCCATTATCATCAGGCATAAACACGTTCGTAAAACGGCAATCAAAGAAGAGAAAAAGAAGATGATGAGGCTGCATCTTACAAATTATATCTTTTTTATAACTTTTGTCGGGGTTTTACCGGGTTAATTTGTCATCGGAAATCTTACCCCTTTTTCACTGGCATCCAAAAAAGTGACAAATGACTCTAGCACGTGGGGGGAAGGAAGGAGTGTTGCTGAATGAAACGGCGAGAAGCCATTTAAGTGAGTGCTCCGTCACGGGTCGTTGGGGCTGACGGATGGAATGCGCGAGCAAGACATTCGCGGGGTCCAGAAAGCACCTCGGAAGCTGGCTAGAGGAGAAGAAAAAAAACAAAAACAAAACACACGCGCCTCTTTCTTCAATGGCGTGGCTGGGGACAACAGGTTCCGAGCCTGTTCGCAAAAAAGAAAAGGAAAAGACAATCGCGGGCGGCGTGTTTTGTAATGGAGAGGCGAGTCTATTTCGCCGACCCATTCATGCGGGCGCGTTGCCAGGGTCTGCTAGCTTCTTTGTTGTTGTTTTTTTTTCCTCTAGTACTTTGTTTCCGCACGTGTGTGCGAGTGTGTATGTGATTATTCCCGGCAATGACGCGAAAACACACATGCTTCGAGCCGCCCCAGCAGAAACCACTCTCGCAGAGCTGTGATTTCATTTCCGCCGCCTCCACTTACAGCGAGGAGGAATGCGCGCCGGTCCAAGCCGCCGAGGAGATGGCACACGATGCGGAACTACCACCGTGTTGGCCACGCAAGGATGCTGTCATGCAATGTTTGCAGTGATAGTGGGTTCGGAAACTTAACCGGGCATTTACGTTTCGCATTGTCCAATTACCTACATTATTTAAAGTTATTTTCAAACCGTTCCCTGTAATTATTTCCAGAATTAACTGTACAAAATAATAAGTTAAAATTGTTCAATGTTCAATGATATTTTCCACGGTTTAAATAACTCATACTTTTATATAAAAAACCAATTAAAATTTAAAGAAATATTCAGTATTGCTTCTAATAAGATATTACACGTAGGCCTACCATAGCAATGTGCTCTACAAATTTTACAATATTTTTCTTTTAGCGTTACAAACTATTCCCTGTAAACTGGTTTCCAAAGGTTTTGTAAAAGTACAGACTCATTCCAGACTCATCACCACCAAGAGCACTCAGCTCACCAGACAGTTGACTGTGTCCTTAGCCCTTAGACCTCATCAGTGCTTCTGGCGCCTACCCCGATCCAGCACATCACCCTGGGTCTCCTATCTCTCTCAGCTTACCAGACAGTTGACTGTGTCCTTAGCCCTTAGCTCATCAGTGCTCCTGGTGCCTACCCCGGTCCAGCACATCACCCTGGGTCTCCTATCTCTCTCAGCTTACCAGACAGTTGACTGTGTCCTTAGCCCTTAGCTCATCAGTACTGCTGGCGCCTACCCCGATCCAGCACTGCACCCTGGGTCTCCTATCTCACTCAGCTAACCATACAGTTGACTGTGTCCTTAGCCCTTAGCTCATCAGTGCTGCTGGCGCCTACCCCGATCCAGCACATCACCCTGGGTCTCCTATCTCTCTCAGCTTACCAGACAGTTGACTGTGTCCTTAGCCCTTAGCTCATCAGTACTGCTGGTGCCTACCCCGATCCAGCACTGCACCCTGGGTCTCCTATCTCACTCAGCTAACCATACAGTTGACTGTGTCCTTAGCCCTTAGCTCATCAGTGCTGCTGGCGCCTACCCCGATCCAGCACATCACCCTGGGTCTCCTATCTCTCTCAGCTCACCAGACAGTTGACTGTGTCCTTAGCCCTTAGCTCATCAGTGCTCCTGGTGCCTACCCCGGTCCAGCACATCACCCTGGGTCTCCTATCTCTCTCAGCTCACCAGACAGTTGACTGTGTCCTTAGCCCTTAGCTCATCAGTGCTGCTGGCGCCTACCCCGATCCAGCACATCACCCTGGGTCTCCTATCTCTCTCAGCTCACCAGACAGTTGACTGTGTTCTTAGCCCTTAGCTCATCAGTGCTGCTGGCGCCTACCCCGGTCCAGCACATCACCCTGGGTCTCCTATCTCTCTCAGCTCACCAGACAGTTGACTGTGTTCTTAGCCCTTAGCTCATCAGTGCTGCTGGCGCCTACCCCGGTCCAGCACATCACCCTGGGTCTCCTATCTCTCTCAGCTCACCAGACAGTTGATTGTGTTCTTAGCCCTTAGCTCATCAGTGCTGCTGGCGCCTACCCCGGTCCAGCACATCACCCTGGGTCTCCTATCTCTCTCAGCTCACCAGACAGTTGACTGTGTTCTTAGCCCTTAGCTCATCAGTGCTGCTGGCGCCTACCCCGGTCCAGCACATCACCCTGGGTCTCCTATCTCTCTCAGCTCACCAGACAGTTGACTGTGTTCTTAGCCCTTAGCTCATCAGTGCTGCTGGCGCCTACCCCGGTCCAGCACATCACCCTGGGTCTCCTATCTCTCTCAGCTCACCAGACAGTTGACTGTGTTCTTAGCCCTTAGCTCATCAGTGCTGCTGGCGCCTACCCCGGTCCAGCACATCACCCTGGGTCTCCTATCTCTCTCAGCTCACCAGACAGTTGACTGTGTCCTTAGCCCTTAGCTCATCAGTGCTGCTGGCGCCTACCCCGATCCAGCACATCACCCTGGGTCTCCTTTCTCTCTCAGCTCACTAGACAGTTGACTGTGTTCTTAGCCCTTAGCTCATCAGTGCTCCTGGTGCCTACCCCGGTCCAGCACATCACCCTGGGTCTCCTATTTCTCTCAGCTTACCAGACAGTTGACTGTGTCCTTAGCTCTTAGCTCATCAGTACTGCTGGCGCCTACCCCGATCCAGCACTGCACCCTGGGTCTCCTATCTCACTCAGCTCACCAGACAGTTGACTGTGTTCTTAGCCCTTAGCTCATCAGTGCTGCTGGCGCCTACCCCGATCCAGCACATCACCCTGGGTCTCCTATCTCTCTCAGCTCACTAGACAGTTGACTGTGTTCTTAGCCCTTAGCTCATCAGTGCTCCTGGTGCCTACCCCGGTCCAGCACATCACCCTGGGTCTCCTATTTCTCTCAGCTTACCAGACAGTTGACTGTGTCCTTAGCCCTTAGCTCATCAGTACTGCTGGCGCCTACCCCGATCCAGCACTGCACCCTGGGTCTCCTATCTCTCTCAGCTCACCAGACAGTTGACTGTGTCCTTAGCCCTTAGCTCATCAGTGCTGCTGGCGCCTACCCCGATCCAGCACATCACCCTGGGTCTCCTATCTCTCTCAGCTCACCAGACAGCTGACTGTGTTCTTAGCCCTTAGCTCATCAGTGCTGCTGGCGCCTACCCCGGTCCAGCACATCACCCTGTGTCTCCTATCTCTCTCAGCTCACCAGACAGTTGACTGTGTTCTTAGCCCTTAGCTTATCAGTGCTGCTGGCGCCTACCCCGGTCCAGCACATCACCCTGGGTCTCCTATCTCTCTCAGCTCACCAGACAGTTGACTGTGTTCTTAGCCCTTAGCTCATCAGTGCTGCTGGCGCCTACCCCGGTCCAGCACATCACCCTGGGTCTCCTAACTCTCTCAGCTCACCAGACAGTTGACTGTGTCCTTAGCCCTTAGCTCATCAGTGCTGCTGGCGCCTACCCCGATCCAGCACATCACCCTGGGTCTCCTATCTCTCTCAGCTCACTAGACAGTTGACTGTGTTCTTAGCCCTTAGCTCATCAGTGCTCCTGGTGCCTACCCCGGTCCAGCACATCACCCTGGGTCTCCTATTTCTCTCAGCTTACCAGACAGTTGACTGTGTCCTTAGCCCTTAGCTCATCAGTACTGCTGGCGCCTACCCCGATCCAGCACTGCACCCTGGGTCTCCTATCTCACTCAGCTCACCAGACAGTTGACTGTGTCCTTAGCCCTTAGCTCATCAGTGCTGCTGGCGCCTACCCCGATCCAGCACATCACCCTGGGTCTCCTATCTCTCTCAGCTCACCAGACAGTTGACTGTGTCCTTAGCCCTTAGCTCATCAGTGCTGCTGGCGCCTACCCCGATCCAGCACATCACCCTGGGTCTCCTATCTCTCTCAGCTCACTAGACAGTTGACTGTGTTCTTAGCCCTTAGCTCATCAGTGCTCCTGGTGCCTACCCCGGTCCAGCACATCACCCTGGGTCTCCTATTTCTCTCAGCTTACCAGACAGCGGTCAACTCAGGCTCCAAGCGAACCGTTTCCCGCGCGCTTTACACGTTAGTCACGTTAACGCACAGTCCCTCCTTGGACACATCGACGAGTTCCGAGATATTTTCTCCTCTTTGTCATTCCATGCTATTCTAGTGTCTGAGACATGGCTAGTCCCATCCCTTGCAGATAGCCTTGTCTCTCTCCATGGATATGAGCTAATTAGAAATGACAGAACTTACAAACGTGGTGGAGGAGTGGCCATATTTGTACGTAATGACATTAAAACTAAAATTGTCTCAACCTCCCTACCCGAGAGTCTGCCTGGGCCCGAGTACCTGTTCCTGGAGGCTATTGTCAACAGCCAGAGAGTGTTGTTAGGAGTAGTTTACAAGCCCCCTAAAATTAACTATGGTGATGAACTTGAAACAGCTATTATGTCAGCTGTCTCGATGTATGAACATGTCATAATTTTGGGTGATTTTAACACTAATATTCTTAATGAAACGAGTCATACGCGCTATCTGAGAAATATGCTCGCTTCTTCTAACCTTAGCATCTGCCAACTTTTGCCTACTCATCATACTGAAAAAACTAGCACGTGGATTGATTTAATCATAGCATCTAACTTAGAAAGAGTTCTGAACCATGGACAACTTGCAGCCCCTGGTCTCTCCCACCATGACCTCATTTTTGTAACCTATTCCTTAAAAGTCCCCAAGTTCTCCCCCAGGATCCTAACTTACAGGAGCTTAAGAAACATCGATACTGACAAAGTTATAGATGAGGCTGCAAACGCTCCGTGGCATAACATTCTGTTATGCAGTACTATTGACGGAAAAGTTAACACTTTTAATGAGATAGTTACCTATATTTTTGACCAACATGCTCCTGTCATTCGTAAGCGTATAACGCGCCCCCCCTCTCCGTGGATGACACCTGTCATCCGTAAATTAATGGCAAAACGAGACCATGCGTTTCGAATTTTCAAAACAGAAAGAAAACACAACTATCTCTTAAAGGTGAAATGTTTGAAATTTACAGAAAACTCAGGAACCAGTGTACTCAAGCTGTCAGAACAGCCAAACGAAAACATTTGTACGGTCTCTACGAGTTTCGTTCTGAGCCTAAGAAATTGTGGGCTAGTCTTAGAACAGCGGGTATTAACCCATCACAGAAAGATTCTGATCTTAAAAATCATAATTTAACAGCAAACCAGTTAAATTCATTTTTCGTTAGCCAGCATACAGATACGTCAATCCCGTCCACAACCAAATCGTCTGACACATTCGTACCTAACAACTTTGAGTATTCTGAAGATAAGTTTTTCTTCTCTCCTGTGTCATGTCTAGATGTCGCGAAAGCCTTGCGTCGCATCAAAAGTAATGCAATTGGTAACGACCAAATATCAATTAAAATGCTGGAAATTATTTTACCTTTTGTAGTCCCTGCATTAGAACATATTTTTAACGTATCCCTTACAATAGGTAAATACCCGACAGAGTGGAAGTATTCACACATAAAGCCCATACCAAAAATTAAGTCCCCTGAGACAGCTAAAGATTTTCGCCCTATAAGCATCTTGCCAACTGTCTCCAAAGCCTTTGAACATCTGGTGCACAAACAAACCTATGCTTACCTGTTACAGAGAAATTTTTTAGATACCTTCCAATCAGGATTTAGACCCGGCCACAGTACCACTACTGCCCTCATTAATGTTACTGATAGCATACGTCATGCTATTGATAGGCGTGAAATAACGATCCTAACGTTGCTTGACTTTAGTAAAGCATTTGATTCAGTAGATCACAATCTTATTGTACGAAAAATGTCAATTCAATATAATTTTTCTCATAGTGTTTGTACATGGTTCAATTCCTACCTAGGTGGTCGTTACCAACGTGTCGTTCTCAATACCGAAGTATCCACGTGGCTCCCAATAGTAGCAGGTGTCCCTCAGGGTTCAATTCTTGGGCCACTTTTATTTACTATATTCATAAATGATCTACCTAAATGCTTAAAACATTGCCAATACCACATGTATGCCGATGATGTGCAAATATATATTCACGCAAAAGCAACCAATATCAATCAGTCAATTTGTTCTGTCAATGATGATCTCGATTCTGTCTCTAAGTGGGCAAAAGTTAATAAACTCAGGCTGAATGCAAATAAAACCCAAGCAATATTAATTGGTTCTCCTCAAAAGCTCACTGAATTAATTCCTAACAAATGCTGTAACTTAACGCTCCAAGGAGTTGATATTCAGTTCTCTAACGCCGTAAGAAATCTGGGAGTCCTGATAAACACAACCTTAACCTGGAGGGAGCAGATAATGCAAATTTGTAAGAAGGTACATTTTTCCCTTCACTGCTTACGACGTTTAAAAAATTTGCTTCCACTTAGTATTAAAACCATGCTTGTTCAAACATTAATTATGCCCCACTTTGATTACTGCGATGTCCTCTTTCCTGATCTAACAGATAAACTAGCTAAGCGACTACAGAAGCTCCAAAACTGCTGCGTAAGATACATTTTTAACCTTAAATTACGTGATCATCTAACCCAATACTACCAGCAGTTAAAATGGCTCACTCTCGCACAAAGACGCAAAATGCACATACTTATCCTTGCTTATAAGGTGCTGCAGCAGGTATCACCTCATTATATGTCAGCCGGTATTAATTACCTACATAGTTACCATAGCCATGACACGCGATCCACACGCAACCCAATGCTATCTATCCCAGTGCACTCATCCAAATGTCTGTCGGGATCTTTTGCAACCGTGAGTAGCAGGCTCTGGAATAAATTAGACCAAGCGACAAGGCAAACAAAAAATCTAGCATCCTTTAAGTACAGGCTGAAAAAACATCTTTGTAACAACTGCTTACCATGACCACTTCACTGCTACCCTACTGCTTGATTCTGTGTGTGAATGTGCGAGTGACTGGTTAATGTAGTAGCACCTAAGGTTTTTTTCCTTTTTTTTTCTTTTTTTTTCGGTTTTGATACTTTTTGCTGTATGTTTAATTACTTTCCTTTTTATGTATGTGTATGCTTAGTTTTTAATTACTTTATAATTAGTTATGGTTGAATCTTTTGTAATAGTTAATATTTGAACATTAAGTTAAAATTTTAATTTGTTCTCTTAATATTTAGTCTATATCATGCTTAGTTTTTAATATTCAAATCTTTGATGTAATTGCAGAAAAGTGGTTAAGTGTAAGAGAAGGCGTACCGCCTTAACTTCGCCACCAATAAAGACGATAAACAAACAAACAAACAAACAAACAGTTGACTGTGTCCTTAGCCCTTAGCTCATCAGTACTGCTGGCGCCTACCCCGATCCAGCACTGCACCCTGGGTCTCCTATCTCACTCAGCTCACCAGACAGTTGACTGTGTCCTTAGCCCTTAGCTCATCAGTGCTGCTGGCGCCTACCCCGATCCAGCACATCACCCTGGGTCTCCTATCTCTCTCAGCTCACCAGACAGTTGACTGTGTCCTTAGCCCTTAGCTCATCAGTGCTGCTGGCGCCTACCCCGATCCAGCACATCACCCTGGGTCTCCTATCTCTCTCAGCTCACTAGACAGTTGACTGTGTTCTTAGCCCTTAGCTCATCAGTGCTCCTGGTGCCTACCCCGGTCTAGCACATCACCCTGGGTCTCCTATTTCTCTCAGCTTACCAGACAGTTGACTGTGTCCTTAGCCCTTAGCTCATCAGTGCTGCTGGCGCCTACCCCGATCCAGCACATCACCCTGGGTCTCCTATCTCACTCAGCTCACCAGACAGTTGACTGTGTCCTTAGCCCTTAGCTCATCAGTGCTCCTGGTGCCTACCCCGATCCAGCACATCACCCTGGGTCTCCTATCTCACTCAGCTCACCAGAAAGTTGACTGTGTCCTTAGCCCTTAGCTCATCAGTGCTCCTGGTGCCTACCCCGATCCAGCACATCACCCTGGGTCTCCTATCTCACTCAGCTCACCAGACAGTTGACTGTGTCCTTAGCCCTTAAACCACATCAGTGCTGCTGGCGCCTACCCCGATCCAGCACATCACCCTGGGTCTCCTATCTCACTCAGCTCACCAGAAAGTTGACTGTGTCCTTAGCCCTCAGCTCATCAGTGCTCCTGGTGCCTACCCCGATCCAGCACATCACCCTGGGTCTCCTATCTCACTCAGCTCACCAGACAGTTGACTGTGTCCTTAGCCCTTAGCTCATCAGTGCTCCTGGTGCCTACCCCGATCCAGCACATCATCCTTGGACTCCTCGATCACCCAGAAAACCCGCTGTCCTTGAAGGCCTGTCCACTCTCTCCTAGCCATTCAGGCGGGGAGCATCTGTCGTAATAAATCAGCCAAAACAGAAAAACACATGTAGGTGAAGAATACATAGAACTGTGAATTTTAGGCTGGTAAACCAATAAATCCATTAATTTTCCGAGTCTCTAGGCATCGTCCAGCCTTCCCCAGTTCTCAGTTTGGTGTGGCGTGTGCCGGTACCTGTTACCTACTAGACGAGTCGTGGAAACTAAATAAATAAAATTGATTAATTTTAACTATCTGAGTGAAACAATTCCAAACATACTTTTTTTTTTAATTGAAGAATTTGAATGACAAGTTTCTTCAAACATTTCTCTTTAAACATTTCTAGTTTAGGAGAGGGAAGTTTGACAGTGTGACAGAGCCTTTGAGTGGCTAGTGATCTCACATAGCTCTCTCTCTCTCTCTCTCTTTCTCTCTGTGTGTGTTTTTCTACGCAGAATAATAATACGTTCCCTTTGTGCTCTAACTTCGTAATTGAGTAGACTAATATTCACGATAAACTGGAAACTCGTCATAAATATTTATTATGTTTGCTGAAAGGAAAAAAAAATACTTTCGTTGTCTTATTTTATGTGCGTTGGAGGGGAAATAAGGGGTAAGTTTGGGTTAGGGCATGCAGTATTTTGAACGCCAAGAAGACGATGGCTAAATTATGATGAACAGCTCATTAACCACATTGAGGAACAATGACTACCTAAGTGCCACGAAGGGGACTGTAATTACTGGGACGAAGCCGCTTTGTACTACAATTATTATTTTTTTTAATTTGTGGGTTACTTTTGTCAACAAAGAGGTCATTACAGATGGTTCTACAATACTATTTGACGCGACATGCCCGTGCTTTGCTCGACAGTCTACAAGCACAGCTGGCTGGCGCACCTCGAATGGGGAATTAAAAAAAGATGCTATGGTCGTTGCCATTGGAGACGCAGAAGGTTTTAACACTTCACTAGTGAAATTTATACATATATAATACTATACTACTCGCGCGACACCTATTGATCGTACTTTGAGGGTACTGTCAGAAACTTTTGCGAAGGTGCCAACAACTATACACAGTTTCAACTCAGTCGGATGAAAGATACGCGAACGCATAGAAGACGAACACACACGCATTAATTTGTATAAATGTATAAGATAAGCCAGTAATTTTGGGGAGGAAATAATTGTCCATGGCCTACTGGAAGGCAGCTACCCAGAATTTCCCATTCGGAAAACTATGGAAAATCGAAATCAGGACGAATGATCCGGGATTAGGTAAGGACATGGAAAATGTGTGGATATTTTTTTGATATTGAGTAGTTATATTTTTATGCCAGTAGTTTATATTGACTCCGGCTAGCTCTGGAATGGGAGCCACCAAATCTTGGATTGTGACGTCACGGCCACCATTTTGGTATCAAAAATTTCTTAAAAGTCCTAAAAAAAACTCTCAAACATTCAAAATGACACTAAATTTCCTATTTCTAGGGAAAATTGCTCATTTATGAGGACGAATTCTTTTTCCCCCACCCCCTAAAAAATTTAGATTCAAGCCGTTTCGCCTGAATCTGGCCCTCTTCACGACTAAAATATGGCACCTTGTGTGGAATTTTAAACCACGATTACGTTTTTAACCTAAAAATGACTTGTAAAAAAATTAACATTTCCTTACTCCACAATATTTACCAGGCGACTGACACCCGCCACTAATACCATGAATATATTATTCCCACCAGTGTGACGTCACGGCAGCCATATTGGTTGCCGCAATGTTCGATCAACTTTTCTGCAAAAAAAAAAATATTTAATGTGTTTACAGATATTAATAAATTCCACGTATGTACCGGCATATACTGTGCACCAATTTTGTTACGTTTCTTTCGAGTCTTTTTTCATAAAACAACTTTTCAAGTGAAAATGGTGAATTGTCACTTAAACAATTTATTTTTTGTCCTAATACAGACACACAATAATAATTGGCTTGATAACCTATTATTTAAGTTTTTAAAAATATTTACAGTTTCGTAAAATCGATGAGTGGACCCAAATCATTTTACTCTCGTTAATGTTAGGGAGAAATAGTTACCCAAAGATGCCATCTCAAAGCCATACGTGTTAAGGACATATATTTTTGAGGTTATAGTTCTTTAGGCATGTTATGAAAAAAAATGAGAGTGAATTTTTACGATGCGCGCGCACCGTGCAGCAAAAGTGTTACAGGATGGAAAAAAATTATGTATGTGATTTTAAATCATATACTATAGTAATTGGGATTGAATATTACTCCGTTTAATTCAAAACATTGAAAATTAGTGATAGAAATTGTGTTCAGAAACTTTTAAAATGTATTTTCGCGTGTATTTATATAAGTGAGGTATGTTCCCGTATGTATAATTTATTTTTATTTTAATTGATAAAATTACATTATTTAATAAATAATTTAAATATATAAATTTAAAAAATAATTACCATATTTATTGATTTTCATCATTAAAATTTATCTCGATTATTTTACTAAATTAGGTAGGTAACTAATTTTATACACATGTTTATATTCATACTGAATATTGAGTATTTATTTAAAAAATGATTTGATTGAATTTATACTTTACCGCCCGTATTTATACCACTCCAGTCCTTTAATTATTTTATTTCTAGTAATTATTTTTATGCAATATTAAAGTTAGTTTTTTACTATGCCAAGTAAGTATAACTTCTACCCCGCGTACACGCACCCATATATTTTTTAACAGTTTAGAATTGGATATTTAGCTTCGTGAAATAATATTTCAAAACTTAGTGAAGTGCATGAAATTAATTTTGAATCTCTGCTGCAAATATATTTCCCTTGTGGAGGCATTTGCGTGTAGTATTGAAATCATTTTTCGAAATACCTACAAAATTTAATCATACCGTCAATACACGCTAGTTTTTAATTCTCAGAAAACCTCTGGATGTGCTATCTCTTCTTTAACGAAGGCACATTTGCAACATTAAACCATAAACAATTTTTAATGGCCAAAAAACATTTGAAACCAAAATGGCATGTTTTTAAATGGCGAGTGTGACAATCCCCAAAAGGATTAGCAAAAAGATGAAGTTAGATCTTGAACATCTTGTTGGGTCGCAAGACGCAAAATTTTCAGCGTCAACATTTTACAGTACCGGTTTATAAACTACCTACTCAAAGTGCAACAACGCAACGCAAGTATTGTTCATCTTCCATCTTTATTGCGTTTTGGCTTGCATTTTCTGACGGAAAAGAAGAGAAGTTTTCCGAAAAAAATTTTTAAACCCAAATGTTTATGTGCATTGAAACCTACGGTGTTCTTTTTATTATATTCACACGTGTTTAAACTTGTTAAACAGTTGAAGAAAATAACAAGTTTAAATCAAATCATTGACAAGTATAATTTATTTCATAATAAATATGAATTGAGTATCATAAAAGCCCTGGGTAGAAATGGTTTTCTTCTGTTATATCATTTTAATTTTAAGGAATTAAAAATACCATTCAGTTCTTGCGTTGGTTGCGTGTTGCGTTGAGGCGCCGTTGTGTTCACACATAGAAAATAAATTATACTTTTATACACGATTCCTTTGGAAACCATGTGCCAATAAATAATTCGTAAAACTACAAGAAAGGTAATATTATAACTTTTTACACGAGGTTATGGTTATTTTTGCATGTATGAAACACGATTTCTTTAAGCATGATACTGAGTATTTGATACGAAAATGGGCGAATATTATTACATTTTAATTGATGTCTCATTCGAGCATATTATGGAAAAAATAACCGAATAGTCAACCGTTTGACTATGTTGTTTAATTATGCCCTATTAATTTGAGCAGTTATACTCTAAAACTATTCGAGGAACCGTTTACAAATAACTTCAATTATTGGAGGTACTTGGACAACACACAACATTAATGTCCTGGTAAGAATCCGAATTACTGCGAACACTATTTTGTAGTGATACAGTTGTTTTTGTGTAAATGTACAAATTTACAAATATCTGTAATTTTATGTTTCTGTTTCATTTACAAAAAAAAATTGTAAAGCGTGGTTAAGTTTATAAACCCGGCCCTACGCGAACACTCAGGAGCCGCTAAACTCGTGTTTGAACTGAGCGATAGACGGGTTTTGGTCAGGCGTGTTTCAATATGGACTGGGAAGTGGGTTAAGTGGGGTAAGGGGGAACCCTAAACGGCTCACAGCCGAAAGCTTTTAAGCGATTACCGAACCTCCCTCTTTCCTGTCCGTCAGCCAAGATGGCGTGTCCACGAGAACTGGTGTGCCTTCACTTCGTGGCGCGCCGAGATACGGCACTCGGGCCAGCTCGCCACATCTGCTCGACGCAGCAGCCGCAGCGACCGGGCTGCGGGCACAGCTGTGCACAGCTGGGCACAGCTGGGCACAGCTGCTGCGGGCCGCGGGGTGAAGGCCAGCAGTGCCAGTCGCCCCCGACCCCCAGCCTTCAGTCCTGAATAAAACATTACATTTCCTTAGAAGTCTTAGTTGGTCATAGTTGGAATCTTTAAATGTATTTAATAATTTTAAATTAATTTTTTTTAAAAATATCTCTGGAATATAATATATTTAATATTATATGTGCAGTTGGCATGTGATGAAAAAGAATTTTTTTTTTTTTAATGGAACACACATATTTGTACATTCGTATCTTTATGTGGAAACAACGGACTTGGTTCGGATTCTTGCCCGGGCATTAATGATTGGTGTTGGACCAGTAGGCCTACCTCCAGTAGTTAAAATTATTTTCAAACCATTCCCTGAATAGCTATCCAGCAGTGGCGTCTCGTCAGGGCAAGCAAGGCAAGCAGTGCTTGTCCAGGCAGTTTCCAGACATTGTATTTTTTAAATAAATATTTTATTCAGAATAGTATTTTACTTTGGCTCGTGCCGTTAGGTGTATGTATTTTTTACACTATCTTCTTGGGACCCAGTACTGTGCGCTGTGCGCTATAAGAAAAGAACTCGTTGACACACAAAACATGCTGTTTTAGAAGCGTTGCTAGGTTTAGAAGCGCTGGTAGGACCGCTTTCAGCAGGAAGGCTGCCGCAGTAGTTTCCTTTCGGAAGGGGGGGGGGGGTGGCATGGTACAAAGGTTCAGGGAGGGGATTGGCTGTAAAAATTTTTTTTTCCTAGCCTACGTTAATTCTAAGTGTGTAGGGAAGGGTCCAGGTTAGGGGAGGACCTAAGTGTGTCTCAGGCCGAAGCCTATACACTCTACCATGCGGGTTTTTAACCATGCAGGACAAGGGCGCGTGCATCGTGTGCTTATTGGGGTTTACTGACCAGCCATGGCTGCGATTGGCGCCATGACTGACGCCCCATTGGTCGCCTAGCTTAAAGCTAGCTAATGTGACTCAGGTAAAACCTGCATAGACACAGGGAAAACCCTGGGCCGGTTCATGCGGGGATCAATTAACATACATTACGCAAGCAGGTAACTACTGGACAAGAGGAAGAAGGGTCCAGGTAAGAAGAGTTGGAGGGGCTGAAAAATCAACCTTGGTGGAGTTGGGAGCTTGGGCCTTGCGGCCCGCATTTAAGTTGGGAGCTCCTGGGTTATTATTAGCCAGGGGCGCATGCGCCCCCAGGGGCGGGCGACTTCACGTCAGTCCAGCCACAGCTGCCCAGGCAGCCACAGTTAAATCAGAAGTGGGCAGACGAGCCAGTAAACCGGCTCGAACTGCTGGCTCTCGGAGCGAAAGGCAGCCTGACGTTGCGCCATCTTCATCTTCCTTCTTCAGGTCAACAGCAGTACTTCTCAAGCCAGGGTGGGGGGAGGGACCCAACCTCGCCACCCAAAATCCCCGAGACGGTTGAAGGTCGCGCCGCTCGAGGCTACTGCTGCCACAGCTACAGCAGCCCCAGCTGGAGGTTCCTGATGTCTTCCTTCAGAGTTCCGATGCATTTCAATTCCGTTGCGCGCGCAGCAGTTCACAGCTCCGCAAGTTCCAGCCCGCAGTTCGTCTACACTTCGCATTTTTGCAGCACATCGAGCTCCCCTGCGGGCCTTCGCCGACGAAGCTGCTTCCTGCCACGCGCCGAGCTGCATTCAGGCTACCTTTCACACCGACAGCCGTAATAACGACTCCACAGGCCGGCCATTGGTCCGCGGACTGCTATTGGTTATTCGCAGCCGCCCCAGCGAGATTGCAACTCTCGGGCTGGGCTCCCGTATCCGCCACCCGCGGGACGCGGTCGGTAGCAGTTGGCGCTGCTAGGCCGCCCCCAGCACGCACACAAAACCAACACGCACTGCCAGCCTTCGGTTACCCAATAGGTCGCAGGGAACTCCCAGCCAACAGCCCGCGAGAGAGATGCGCACGCCCCGAGAGACGACCACCGACGGCTGTAAAAACACGTGGTAGAAGCTACGAAGGTAGTGCTTTCTTGCCGAACTAAAGCAAACATGGCCGAAGCAGACGGTGGAATTCTTCCGCCGACTGCTTCGGCTATGTCCGCTACAGTTCGGCAGGGCAGGTGGCGAGGTCGCGTTTCAGTCGGCGGTCGTCTCTCGGGGAGTGCGCATCTCTCTCGCGGGCTGTTGGCTGGGAGTTCCCTGCGCCCTATTGGGTAACCGAAGGCTGGCAGTGCGTGGGGGATTTGTGGGCGTACTGGGGGCGGCCTAGCAGCGCCAACTGCTACCGACCGCGTCCCGCGGGTGGCGGATACGGGAGCCCAGCTCGAGAGTTGCAATCTCTCTGGGGTGACTGTGAATAACCAATAGCAGTCCGCGGACCAATGGCCGGCCTGTGGAGTCGTTATTACGGCTATCGGGGTGAAAGGTAGCCTGAATGCAGCTCGGCGCGTGGCAGAAATCAGTTCCGTCGGCGAAGGCACCGCAGGGGAGCTCGATGTGCCCTAGATGCGAAGTGTAGACGAACTGCGGGCTGGAAATTGCGGAGCTGTGAACTGCCGCGCGCGCAACGGAACTGAACATCATCGTAACTCTGAAGGAAAAGATGAAGGAAGATGAAGATGGCGCAATGTCAGGCTGCCTTTCGCCCCGTGCGCCCGCAGTTCGAGCCGGTTTACTGGCTCGTCTGCCCACATCTGCCTGGGCAGCTGGGCTGGGCTGACGAGTGAAGTCGCCCGCCCCTGGGGGCGCAAGCGTCCCTGGTTAATAATAACCCAGGAGTACCCAACATTTAAATGCGGGCCGCAAGGCCCAAGCACCCTACACCAGCATGGTTGATTTTTCAGCCCCTCCAACTCTTCTTACCTGGACCCTTCTTCCCTCTTGTCCAGTAGTTACCTGCTTGCTTAATGCATGATATTTGATCCCCGCATGAACCGGCCCAGGGTTTTCCCTGTGTCTATGCAGGTTTTACCCAAGACTGGTAGAGAAGAAGGTTGGGCCGTCTCGCCTGTTTTGAGTAACGGTACCCCGGAGGGTCGCGCGTGACGTCACCGCGGCGCATCCCTCTCCGAGTCTAGGGCTGACTGCCACGCATTGCCAGTTCCAGACCGCGATTTTTACCCGCCTTACTTCGGCATGAGTTCGTAGTTAGATCGGAGTGGTTTAAAATTATATTTATTTATAGTAGTTTCCTTATCCTACTTATGTTTCGGAGTTTAATGGTATTACAACCGCACAAACGGGAGAGCTGCGAGTTTTTTGTTGCTGCGATCAGTAGTCGCACGCCGTAGTGGATTTTTTTCGTGCTTCGTCGTGGATGTGACTGTGTAATAAAAATGCCCGCTTGTGCAGTTGCGACCTGCAGAAACGTTTCAGGTCGTGGTGACAGTGCGTTATGTTTTTATAGATTTCCTGAAGATCCAGACATTTCAATAAAGTGGGTGTTAGCTTGCAAGAGAAAAGACAAGTTCAATCCGAGGAATGTTAGCATTTGTTCGGATCACTTCGTTTCCGAGGACTTTGAAAGAGACTTACAAGCGGAACTGACCGGTCAGAAGAGAAGAAAAGTCTTGAAAAAATGTTCTGTGCCACATGCAAACATACCTAATAAAACTGAATGCACTTCAGACTATAGAGGAAAACGTCTTCGTTCGCGAAGCGTGAAGAGGAAGCTTGTGGAAGAATTACACAAATCTGTAAAGGCACGAAAATCGGACGATTCGGTGCATTGTAACACTGTACATGATGAACAAAAAACTCCGAATTGTCAGTTAGTTGCAGAAGACGATGTGAACTCAGAGGCTTATTTGTCAGCGAAAATGCAAGCCATGGAAAATGAAATAATGATATTAAAAATGAAAGTATCTGACCTGGAAAATGAAATAATACGGAGGCGAGAATCTGAAAAGCGCTTGGAAATGGAAAACAAAATGTTGAAACAACAGTTATTGAAAATTAAAATTCTGCATAAGCGATGTCCAAAATTAGTTAAAACTGAATTGCGGAATATTTTGAAAAATGTTTTCACGCCAAAACAAATTGAAAGATTCATAACCAAAAAGAAATGCTGCTGGGGAAAAGAAGACATAGCAGCAGCAATTACTCTAAGATCAATTTCTCGGAAAGCCTATCTTTACATGAAAAATAAAGTAGGCTTGCCACTTCCGGGATTGTCAACTCTTCGAAAATGGACCAGGAATTTAAAATGTATGCCAGGAATTCAAACTGAAGTGTTAGCAGTCCTTGAAGCTACGACTAAAATCATGACTGAAACAGAGCGCATAACAATTCTGTCATTTGACGAGATGAGTGTAGATTCAAGATTATGTTACGACCAAAGTGACGATAGAATACTTGGGCCAAATATAAACGCACAAGTAATAATGGCTCGAGGACTAGCTTCCAAGTGGAAACAGCCAATATTTTACGACTTCGATAGAAAGATAACAAAAGATCTTCTTTTCGATGTTATAAGAGCGCTCGAGGAACGGCCATTTTGTGTCGTTGCGATGGTCAGTGACATGGGCGGAAGTAATATAGGCTTGTGGAAAGAACTAAATATAACACCAGCTAGTACAACGTTTGAAAATCCCCATAGTAGCCACCCTGTGTGGGTTTTTGCAGACATGCCACATGCCATTAAGTTGTTGAGAAATATTTTTTTGGATTATGGAATACAGCTCCCTTGTGGAACAGTTATTAGGAAAGATCATGTGCAAGCCATAATTGAAAACACAGAATTGAAATTGTCTCCAAAACTTACTCCTCTTCATATTCAGCTAAAAGGGAACACTCGCCAGAAAGTAAAATTTGCTGTTCAGCTGTTTTCGCATCACACAGCGACACGGCTTTCCTTGAAATATCCTGAACATCCAGAAATCTGTAACTTCTTTGAATTAGTTGACAAGTTTTTTGATGTTATGAATTCAAGATTTATTCACGATAAATGTAAGCCGTGGCACAGTGCTTTTGGTTTTCGAATTGAAGAACAATTGTCAATAATTACAGAAATGGAGGCGATGGTTCTTAACATGAGAATCGTAGGTCACAAAACATTGATGCCATTTCAGAAAGGTTTATTAATTTCTGTGCGATCTGTAATTGGTCTACACAATTATCTTCAGAAAAATAACTCACTGAAATACATCATAACTTGTCGCTTAAACCAGGACTTACTTGAAAGTTTTTTTTCGCGCCTCAGAAGCATCGGCGGTACTTACGATAACCCTACACCAACAGATTTCAAGTACAGGTTCAGACAAATGTTACTAGGATCTGAACTTCCTCTGCCACAAGGCGCATGTGTTGAAGACGATAGCTTGAAGCAAAAACCATATCTGACCAGCCAGATGTTCACCGAATTGAATTTAAACATTCCAGAAAACAAGAACGAAGAAAACGAGGCGGTTCAAGATGATTTGTTCACGCCCTTGACTACGTCATGGAAAGAGAATGAAGCATTAAGATATGTAGCTGGATATTTGATTCATGCAAGCGAGGACGCTAATCTCAAAAGTATTGAAGAAACAGAAAACAAAGGTAATTATCATAATTTTATTTGTTGCTATGATTTATTTTATTTTATTCTCTGTTTACTGTAGGATTGTGTGTTTTGATTTTTATAGATGGATGGATAGAAATACTGAGTCGCGGAAAATTGACTGTCCCGTCATCAAAATTTGTGAAAACTGTACAGCATGCTGAAGAAATATTTAAAACACATCACGGGTTAGGATTACAGAACGGAAAAGGTGTTGTGCGAAACTTTTTCGTGAAACTAGTAGAACATTTTCCAGATGTTAACAAAAAAGTTTTAATGAAGTTTGCAAGAACCAGAACTTTTATTAGACTTCGGCATTTAAATCGTCAAGCAAAAATTGCAAGCACGGAAAAGAAAAGGCAGAAGAAGCTTGCACAGCTTGTTCAGAAAACCAGAAATTAAGGTAACTGATATATTAATATTCGTCAATGTGCTTGTTTGAGTGACAAAATGTTATAACTGCATGCATATGAGCAATATACAATGGTATGCGCATTTTTCGAGCCATGGTTTATTTCGTTTTCTAGTCAATTTATGCACTCCCGTCTCGTGTTCATATCAGTAAGGCCGAATTGGTAATAAACACAGCGTGTAGTTTCTACACTACTTAAAAATGAACGTCTTAGTCTACAATATAGTAAATTATTAGATTATTGGTATTTGTATGACCGTCTTCAGAAATGCTCACTTAGTCACTTTAGGAGTATCCTTAAAATAAGTTTCAAACATACATAGTATAATTATAATATAATATAATTACCTTGCAAACAAAAAAACAAATACGAGTAGGTATTATTAGAATTTGTCCGACGAATCGCTTGCACGAGCATGAAACACGATGCGCATGAAACTGTTATTATGTATATATACTCGTAACAAAGTTATTTATTTTTCCTCTCCAAATTGTGACAGCCACATAACTGTGTGAGATATAAAGAAACTGTTTGATATATGTTCCAACACAGTAGCTGTATCGGCGTGAAAACGAGTGAAAGATGTAGGTTTTGCCCTTAGCTGAGAGCTCAGCTGGCCGGTTCCTGCGCCGCAGTGACGTCACGAGCAGCCCTTGGAAGTACCGTTACTCAAACCGGCCCTCTCGGGCCAACCTCCTTCTCTACCAGTCTTGGGTTTTACCTGGGTCACATTAGCTAGCTTTTAAGCTAGGCGACCAATGGGGCGTCAGTCATGGCGCCAATCGCAGCCATGGCTGGCCAGTAAACCCCAATAGCACACGATGCACGCGCCCTTGTCCTGCATGGTTAAAAACCCGCATGGTTGAGTGTATAGGCTTCGGCCTGAGACCCTGGACCCTCCCCTTACACACTTAGAATAATTTAGGCTAGGAAAAAAAATCGTGGCGTTTCAGGAATAATTGAAGTGACAGTTTCTTGGTACACGTACCAGTTAACAGAGTTACTGATCACGTATGAAGATAATTTCTTTTGTGTTGGTACGAAAAATACCAAGATTTAATTTTTACTATTCTAGTACATTTTTATGAGGTTCTTCTCTTTATTTTAAGTATGTACTTACTTTGCCATGTGTTGTCTGTTTATATATTTTGTACCAGATATCGATGATACTACACTCCCACTTAGTATATAAGTAATGTAGAGTAGGTATTTTATTATCAGAATAATGAAATTCAAACATTATTTTTTTAAAATAATTTATTTGAAAAAAAGTCAATTTTTCTACCTGTGGAATAGTCAATGTTCAGTTAAGAAAACTACTTAAATAGCACCATTTTGTACCTTGAAATCCATATTTTCCCGGGGGAGGGCCCCCGGACCCCCCCCCCCCCCAATTATGTTTTGATGTGAACGGAGTTGTTGCTTCCCCTCATGTAAACCTCACGCCTCGCCACTGCTATCCAGTATTAACTTCGCACATTAATAGGCATAACTGAACGAAATAAAGTTCAATTATTGAATATTCGATTATATTTTCAATTTTTTAAGAAAATATGCTTGAATGAAACATAAATTTTAAGAAATACTCAGTATTATCTAGATAAAAACGAATTTATATATGCAAAAATAACCATACTATGTAACAAAAAAAGATTTTGTAGTATTAGAAACTATTTCTTGGCAACTGGTTTCCAAAGGAATCTTTTGTGAAAGTGCAGTGCAGCGTTTGAATTTATTATTACGTTTTGTTTTGCGTCGCAATTCAAGATGGCGCCCGGCTGCTCCCACTGCACCTTGCCGCCGGACAGCTGGCGCGCTCTCGCGGGAGCGTCTGGAAGCCTGGCCGTGGCGACGCGCGCAACCAAGTCGCTGTGGGCAGTTCCTTGTTCAGACACTGACACCGCCGCAAGCAGCGTGTACTGTCCATACTCCGCGCTCACGAGCGTCCATTGAGGCTCCGTCTCACACGCCGCGTTGATTTTTTTTTGTCATTGCCTTAATTTAAGCTTTGAATATATATACTGTATAGAAGTCGCGAGTGGATAGGATTTACTCTACGTTTTTCAGAAGCGCATGATGAGCAGCTTGGGAACTTCACCGCTTCAGTGCGCTGCCGTAACGCCCTGTATCGTCTTAGTTGTTATTTACACGTTAGAGCGCAGCGCTGTCGCCTGCTGTCATACCCCGCACCCCTCTTCCATCATTCAATGCAGCTCAACGTCGTTCAACGGGAGGGGGAAGGGGTGTTTGAAGAGTTCGACACTTGTCCGCTAGGGACCACCACAAGTCGATGCCCTAGAGATGGTGGCGATTGCGGCGGTGAATTAACCAACTACCTCAAAACCGTATTAGAAATTTTAACCTGGGCTGGCGACTTCTATACAGTATATATATTCAAAGATACGAGTAAGCGTAACTAGTGTCAGCTGAGCGTTTACCTGTCCCGAATTACAATTAACTGTGGCATCTAAATTTGAGTGCAAGTGACGAGTGGTGTTGTCACGGCAAGATCTTTGAATATATATACTGTATAGAAGTCGCGAGTGGATAGGATTTACTCTACGTTTTTCAGAAGCGTATGATGAGCAGCTTGGGAACTTCACCGCTGCAGTGCGCTGCCGTAACGCCCTGTATCGTCTTAGTTGTTATTTACACGTTAGGGCGCAGCACTGTCGCCCGCTGTCATTCCCCGCATCCCCCACCCATCATTCACTGCAGCTCACGGTCCTTTCAACAGGAGGGGGAAGGGGTGTTTGAAGAGTTCGACACTTGTCCGCTAGGGACCACCACAAGTCGATGCCCTAGAGATGGTGGCGATTGCGGCGATGAATTAACCTACTACCTCAAAACCGTATTAGAAATTTTAACCTGGGCTGGCGACTTCTATACAGTATATATATTCAAAGATTTAAGGGCTAGTTATAAAACCCTCTATTGCATTTGTTGTTCCGTCACAAATGTTTTCAAAATATTTTCACTGTAGTATCCGTCAAAAAGTTTAGGACCTTTACGAAATTCTAAAGTTCCTGTCTTTGAACATTTGGTGCAATCTTTGTGTGATGCGTTTTTCCACACTTGTTTTGATTAAAAATTATTTTATACATTAAAATTATTGAAATTTGTGTATTAGTTTACAAATTGTGAAATTTTACAGCTTTACAAAATCAGAATATTGGTGTACTTTATTATATGAAAAAATTTGTAGACAATAAAATATCGTGTTTCTTAATGTTATATTTATATTTTAATACTATTTTATGTACCTTAAATAAAAATAAAAAAACGAAAAAATTGCACACCGCTTTTTTATCACTATTAAATTAATCTTGGAAGATAAATTAGCCTTAAATTTTCCAAAGTTTTAAACTATGTATATGAACCAGCCAGAAAGGGTATCGTTCTGTAAATGGGGAATTATTATGTAATACATTTTTTGGACATAACGCCCATTACACTGTTTTTCATGGAAAAAATTTCATGTATGCAAAATAAAAAATAAAATAAAAACAAAAATTCACATAGAACAAGCCTGAATCAGCTGATGGCTAATCAGGTATTATGGACAACACAATGATGACAGCACAGACAACACAGTGGTTTTTCTCGTCGTCTTAAGCCCAACTGTGTTCGTCTGTGCTGTTATTTTTCATTACTAAATTCCTTCCACGGAATTCTTGTGCTGTCTGTACTGTCGTCGTTGTGTTGTCCATAATACCTTTTTAGTTTCATCGTTGGGTTCATATATTCGACCTCAGACGATTTAGGCTTGTTCCATGTTAATTTGTGTTTCCATTTTTGCATTCTTGAATTTTTTCCATTACACCCAGGGCAAAACTGCAATCGCGTTAAGTCCAAGAAATTGTATTAAATAAAAAAATAGTTTGATGTGCTCTCTTGAGCCGGAGAGAAACCCTGTCTCGCTGGCTTAGTTTGTATGGATAGTTTTAGCTCTCCCGGTAGGTCATTCCATGTCTTACGTGCCGTGTAGACTGAAAGAGTGCTCAACTAACATGTAAGTTGATTGTCTGCGAGGGTGGAAGCGGATGTAGTGCCTGTCCAGTGCACGCTGTGAAATGTTCCTTGTCGCTTGAGAGTGTCGCTAGCAGGTCAGGGCAGGGACTTATTTAATGATGATTTGCACACGTATTAGTTTTAATCATATCTTTCATACAAACTTGACACGTGTGTTTCTTGTATTAAATAAAATTAATATATTTTTGTATTTATGGCTTGTTTTAACTAAAACATCGAACAATTTACTTAAGAAAAGGGTTAAAAATTGAAGCGGCCCGCCGCCTCGTATGTCGCTACGTCACAGCCTTCCCACCCCTCTCTCCTCTCTCTTTTCCTTGTGAGTTTGTTCCCCCCCCCCCCCTCCTTTTTTCAGCTTTCCCGCCGATGCTCCGACCGCAGCGCGCTCTATGCGAGGCTTTATAAGCAGCCGTCGGCTGTGCCTCGGCCTCTTTAGCTTAGCGTACTTTGAGCTGTGATAAGCATGTGATCAGTTTGTTAGGCAGTGACGGCGCCGAGGGAGAGACTGCTGTGGTTTGATTTTTTTTTTGTTCGCACGAGATGGCCGTGTGGTAAAGTAGCTACAGTTTGCTCCGAGGATCCCAGCGTTTAAAGTAATGTAATTGTTTGCCATCATGCAGGTTTGTCTTTGTATGGCTGCTGGGACCTCGATGGTTCGCCTATTCCAGGTTCTTTTTCACTCTTTCATGTCGCGGTTTGCATTGCCGTCCGTTCACGCCTATTGTCTCCTGATGTCGTTGTACCTTATTTTTTAAGCACCATAAGTGCCTGTGTCACGAGTTGCCTGCCTGAGTGACTTTGCCTTGCTGTTGTCTTTCCTATCTGTTTCTCGCCACGTCTAGGGTAAGTGCTCCCTCGGTTCGTGCACTTGTTACGTTTGGAGAGCTCGTGGTTCGTAGGAACCTGTAAACGGCCATGCCGGCCTTGATATCAGATTCTAGTCTACATGTTACGATTCTTTAAATATTAAATTTTTAAATATTTTTTTTTGTAACTTGCTTGTTGTAGCTCCGCGCGGAGCACGTTGGTGCTCTATGTAATATTTTGTTAAATGCTCGTACGATTTCTAAAGTAAACCTAAATTTCTGTCCTGTATCATGTATGGGTGCTTCATATGCACATAGCTTGTTACATACTAAATGAACTTTGGCTGCTGCCTTATTGGAGCATATGTTGGTGAAGAAATTATCTGAACTTAATTATTGTCCTCTTTTCGTGTCCTTGTGGACCGGCATGTATTTTGTATATAATGTGTGAACGTTCATGGAAAAAATTTATTAAAAGAACTCAATTCGATTAAACGTATTATTCTTGTTCTTACAATATAGTAATCTGATATATTGTTTTTACAAGACACTCTCTGCTAGGTAGGTACCCTTAATAGAAAGGGTGAATTCATACACTCCATTACTCATATGAGCGCCGTGTGTAACTTGGTGTGAATAGTTTGGTGTTTTGTAATTTTCTTCGTTCACACCACGTTGCAAAATAATTTTTATAAAAATAAAAAAAATAAAACATTCAGTTTTCTTGTCTCAAGAAAAATCATTATTGAAATTTCAACGTATAAAAGTTTTACTTGTAAAAGTCTACTGTTCCCTGAGATTTTAGTGTGGCAATTTTCTTTTAAAACTCAAATAAAAAGAAACTTTACTCAAAAAAAAATGTTGTAATGTTTATCGTGCACCTTAATGAACCTGGCCGCGGCCCTGGTCGGGGTGCCGTTGCAAGGCAGGACAGTCCTGTATCTGGAGACACGCCTTGCCGCCGGACACAGCTGTCGGCGCCACGCCGCCATCCACCAACCAGCAGGCGTCCACTCATGCCTCTAGGCCACGCCTCCTGCACTCGTCGGCAGCTCATTAACTCGATGCCCCCACCTCGATACGGTTCTCGTGGATAAAGTGATATATTTTGTGCACGTTATCCTTCTCGTAATTACCGCCGCTGTCTTTGTCCGCGCGCGCTACCGCACGTGCTGCCTCCGAAGGGCAATTATAATATTATAATTATAATTGGCTCCGGACTCCCCGCCGCCGCAACTGAAACAGGATCTAGAGCGCCTGGGAGATCACTTGCCTTAGTTTAAAGCCGCGTGGCAGGCGAGTTGTTCGTTTGGGCGCGCCCAGCCCGTGAGCAATAAATAGCCGCTGGAAATTAACAGGGCGGAACAGAAAAAAAAATAACCGCAGGTGCTGGAAAATGTGGATGGAGGTGGCAAGGGGAGGAGGGAAGCCATCGAGTATTATCGTACTCCCCCACCCACCCACCCACCGCGGTTACCCGTTTAGCTGGACGGGTAATTTGCGACCGGCGCTACCTTCTCTCTTCCAACATGGAAAAGACAGTGATTAAGACCCGCACCGACCCCGGAGGTTCGGAGGTTCGCTGGTAGCCGCCGAACGCCTCCCCCTATTTCTCCCCTCCCTGTCCGCGCCTGTTCCCTACTTTCCCTTCCCCCCTCGTCTACCCATGGCCACGCCCACTCTGCTTCCCTCCCTCCGATAGCGCTACCCGTGTTGCGTTTAACACGCTTTCGCACGCGCCGGGCCGTCCCATAGACGACACCTGCCCGTCGACGATGATATATTTAAGGCCCCCGTCCATCCGGGCTCACATACAATGTGCAGATCTTCAGAAGAAAACATGACATCTGAAAACTGCTCGAGATATCAGAGTAGAATCTGAGGGCGGATGAGTAATAGCGTTTCTATATTTCATTTTCAACTGTAATTTTGGAAGAGACAAAATAGCTGAAACCCGTCTTTTCAGAATAACTTTTAGGCAGTGGCGTGTGGTGGAGTTATTGTGTGGGTAAGCTGTCTCACCCATCCTCGACCTTAAGGCGGGGGGGCCCTGGAAAAATTTGGATTTTTAAGTGCAAAATGGGGCTATTTTTGCAGTTTTCCTGGTAGAAATATAAAATGCACTTGGCTAGCAAAAAACTTTTCCAAGTAATGGGCAGCCTGTTAACCACTCATTTTTCGAACATAAATTACAATTAAAATGTCTAACAAAAGATTTTCCTGTTTTTTTTATGTCTAAATCAGGATTCGGTCTCCCCACTGCCAAAAACTTTTTTTTATCTTCAAAAGAAAAAGAATTAAAATCAGTAATCAAAAAATTGCAAACAACGCAGTGGCTGTGTTCTCGGCTGTGGCCGGGTTGAGAGTCCTGCTCCATCCCGGACAGCATACGCTGCGGAACGCACAGCTTACCTTGTTGGCACATGGACGCCAGTCGCTGATGAAGTTTACATTCTCACTGGCTAGCACTTACTACGAAAACAGTTCACACCAAAACAGAATAAAATGTTCTTAAAACGGACACTGTTGCGCAATGAAAACTTGCCTTTTAAGTTGTAAAAATAAAATGTGTACCGGTATTTGTTTGTTTTACGACGCGGGCAAACACAGCGAAGGCCAGCTGCTCTGGCTACAGCGGGCCTTGAGCGAACATTACCGAAGTAGTCTCACGAAGATACGCGAACCCTTTCACCCCCTCCACCCCACCTGCTCAACCTGCCCGGATTTCACTTTACCATGACAACCGGGTGACACGCTACCCGACGCGCCCGCTACGGTGATCGGATCGCATTGGCACACGAGATGAAATTACCAGATAGCAAAAACTATTACATTACGCCAAGCAGCATAACAACAGGGTAAGCACTGCTTACCTAGCGTCTATTGAATACACGCCACTGCTTTTAGGTATGAAACACCCAGTAAAGATTCTTGAAAGCACTCAAGGGACTTGTATTATACTTTTATCTTCATTTCTCCGCCATATTATGGTTACCGTACACTCTCATAGTTCTATGCACGACGAGAAGACTGCGCACCAATCCAGAGCCGAGCCGTGCGCTTATAATCGTTAACGTGTTATTACCCCGCCTTACCAACACAAATATGTACATCCCTAAGCGGGCCCCTCAAGGGTTACTTAGAAATCGCATGATTTTGCATTATTATAAACTTCATGTTTCCATGGTCTGTTTTTTGAACGATTCTTGCAATGGTGAAGATTGATTTAAAACTATTATTATTGAGACATACGACATTGCTGGTTTGTACTGTAGATCATAGAGAACCCTCAAGAACGGACAGAGATGAACATAAAAATCACACAGATAACAAGCCAAAATCAGCACAGAGATCCGTGGAGAATTTAGTTAGGCCAATATCGATGCACAGACGAACACTGTGGACTGATGAGACAGTTGCAACAAGAACAGTAAATGCAGACAAATGTAGATCTTTAACAACACAGCGACAAACAGACGCATTCAGTGATGAGACAATAACAAAAATTCTGAACAACACAACGACTACAGCATAGACGAACGCAGTAAGCTCCCTAAGACAAAACAGCTGCGATGTTGCGGGAGATGCCATCTGCTTCGGCCGTAGTGCACTTTTCTGCCGGGTAACGTTTTTATGTTTTTAGTTCCATCCGAAGAATTGTTTCTATTATTTCTGGGGAAAAAATGCAGTTTAAATGTTGGGCTAACCTGGTTCTCTGCAAATCAGTGTACTATTTTATTTATTTAATATAATTTTTTTTTGTGGAGTAAAAGATTAATACCTTTCACGAAAAGGTTTTTTTTTTAAAAAAAAAAGCTCGCTCGTAAATGGGATAGTCTATATCCAGCGCCTTTGGTTAGCATTGTGAAAACATTGTTGTAAAGTACTGTTAAAAGTCTATTTCCAAATCAGACCCAGGTTATACTTATGAAAGTGTAGTAAACAATGAAATCTTTTCTTAAACGAGGATGAGGTATTTCCTTTTATATTACAAATATAAGTCAATTATAATAATTGTGATTGGTAGCTGAAATTCAGGAAATAAAGACCTTGGGCAGTATTTCTGCCCTTATTTTTAAAAAAAGTAATATGTTTCTAAACTTTTAGATAGGTGGCACGTTGTTTAGCATGGTCTTATGAAGCGATAATACTACTAGAAAAAAAAATTATAACAATCTGTTTCAGTGACCATTCACTTTTAACATAACACTACCTTCCGTAGCTCACTGCAGTCTAACCGGATATAAACCAGACAATGAACTAGGGCATACTACATTGTTTACAATTTTTTTAGACGTTATATTGAAAACATGTTTTTATTCGTTTTGGCCACGGATACCACAATGCTAGAAGCTACAAATGGTTGAAACCCTCAGATTAAAATTGTTTCATATATATATATATATATATATATATATATATATATATATATATATATATATATATATGAAACAATTATATATATAAAGTGTGTAATGGATTACAAAATTAACATCAACTCGAAAACCATTTTTTTAGGGAATGTAGTACAAGTAATATTGACAAAGAAATGCTATATTTAAATTGGATTTAAATGTTTGTAAGTGCGTATTTCAACTATCGGATATTATTCCCGAGATCAGTACTTTTTAATCAAAACATTATATAAATTATAAAAACCATATAATTTTAACTGTCAACGTGTTAATCGTAGTATTTAAAGAACAAAGTTTCGTGGTCTCATTTATTTTTTACGATGAGTGTAAAACTCTTTCATGGGAACAATTCGAATTCGACTTCTAAATCTTCGCCGCTCATTAACTGCAGATACGTCAATAAAAACCGCCGAAATTCCTCTTCTAGTGTCCGTTCCTCCGATGTGTAAGTGGTTTATCTTGGTGAATAATAGGTTGGGCTCGTGCCATGAAATCCATCTGAATTATAGCTTTTCCAAAAGGTTTTATGAGGAGGGGTGGGAGCAGGGTGGAATAAAAGAATAGAGGGTGGAATATCTTCACTCAAGATTGAAGGAATCCCAGGCGGGACGGTAAATTGCCGCGGAACTCGGTAGCCTGCCTTTGGCAGCTGCTCATTGCTGGTTCCTCTCTCGGCCGATTGGCTGCGCGCTAAGCGACCCCTCGCCGCTAGTGCCTCGTTAATGGGGAGGAAACCCCTCGCGTGCGCGCTTAAACTACGAGCCGGCCCTTGCATTGATTAGCATCTTTTACAGTCGGGTCTAGTAATTTTCACGTTATCATTTGTCTTTCATTCTTTTAAGTCAAGTTCCTCCCAATCTTTAGAAGGCATCATCCTATATTATTAAGCATCTATAATATCGTGCTTTACTCATAGTTTTACGTGAATTCACAATAAAACTAACTCTATTTTTCTAATTGGTTTCATGGATTTAAGATTTTTTTCTTTTGATAAAATTGAATCCTGATTAATATTTTAATCCCAGCGTGAATGTAGCGTAGTTAAATGTGAGGTATAGAGTTTTGAATTGAACGTTTGCATATGGTCTATATCGTAAAAAAACTTATTTTAGGATATTATTCGTATAAATAAAAATTGGGTTTAAAAAAAAGCCTAAAATCCTGGGATTTGTAGGTTTTTGAAAGAAAAAAAAAATATTTGTGGTGCATGTACGTCCCCGGGCAGTTTCGCGTGGTTGAACAAAAATCGACCTGTAATATAGCACCCTCAAATATTTAATTTTCCTGTTTTTTCCTTCTCTAGCCTTGCTCCGTATACACTTGGAAACCTGTAACATTCATGTTATTTTCCGGCACCAGGCTGGACTTCACTAACTTGTACACTTACAAGTGAATGGCTTTTGTTCATTGGCTACTGCCAAATTCTCACCTTCTATCCGGATTACACATGATTGGAATTTAGGTTCTTTTTTTTTTTCCTCTTCAGAGAATGCCAGACTATCCATAAGCATAAATAAGGGCATGTATTTTTCCCGAAACAATTTTGAGACTAGCTGAGAGTGAAAACACTGTAGTATGATCTGTCAATTTTCATTCGGGTACATGTTAACTGTTAGTGTACACACTAATCACAGCCTTTCAGTGCGGAAGGCAACGCGTCCTGATTGACCCGATCAAATAAGGCAATTGCGTCTCTTTCGCACGGTCACCAATTACAAGGAAGAAACCGCTGGTGCGCTCATACCTTATTGCAGTATAATGAGATTTAAATTTTTTTTATTATGTTGTATAAATAATATTTACAAATAAATGCGATTTCTAGATTGGATTCAAATGTTTCTAAGTACGTATTTCAACTCTCGGTTATTTTTCCCACGATCAGTACTTTAATCAAAATACTATATAAGTGATCATAAACATCTTATTGGAACTATTAGGGACTGGAAATATTCTCGATTTCCATGGCCTCCAGGATAGACTCCACTATCCTCTGCATACTCGGACGAACGTCGCCGTTCATTGGCTGCGAACACGCGAGGCGGCTCAGCTAAATAACTTGTGATTCGACATTTCTTTGATTAAGAGTTTATAATTGGCCAAAATTCCTCCAGATTAACAGTGAACAAATAGCAGAAGAAGCACAGAGGTATAATTATTTTAATTCTAGTTTATCATGAAAATAATCAGCGAATTTTTTTTCCTGTCTCTAACTATTAGCGTGTTAATTGTAGTATTCAAAGAACAAAGTTCCGTGGTCTCGATTTATTTTTACGGTGAGTGTAAAAGTCCTTCACGAGATCAAAACGGATTTGACTTCTAAATCTTCGCCGCTCAGTAACTGCAGATACGTCAATAAAAAGCGCCTAAATTTGTGTACTATTGTCCGTGTTTCCGAGGTGTAACTGGTTCATCTTGGTGAAAATGTCATCCAAACGAATAATGGATAAGGTCATGCACATTTCACGAAAAGATTCTAAGAGTAGCTGAAAGTTAAAACACTGTAGCATCGTCTGTGTTTCGTGATTGAGTGAGTTTCTTTCAGGCGCATGTTCAGTGTTACATCACCAATCACAGTAATTCAGTGCGGAAGCAAACACGTGCTGAGTGTCTCGGTGAAATAAGACAACGACTTGTCTCACAGACGGCCGCCAATCACAAGGAAGAAACCGCTGCTGCGGGTACACCTGCAGTCTCATAGGCGTTCAGATTTTTTCGCGGAAAATGTCTGCTCCTGATAATCATTTTACCTGGCCTCAAATGATATCGCGGGGTTTTGCTAGTAAAAATAGAAGCACGCGTGTTACGTGCACACGTGCACACGTGCATACGTGCAAGAGAGCGTGCGCTCGCTAGTCCAGCGCCGCCCGCTGTGCTGAGCGAGTCCCGCACCGCGGAACGTTAATTAAAACGATGTTGTTTTTTTTTTTTCCCCGACGGGAAGTTTCGGCGGGCGCTCCAAGGCCGCAGCTTCGTTCACGTCTCAGCTCCGCGGGAGTTCAACTCCTCTGGCCGGGATCACCGGGGCGCGCGGTCCTTCTGGCAGCCGGTCGGTCGACGAGTTGGTTTCAGTTCACTTTATCCTTATTGCACTGGGGTCTACCGCTCGTCCACCGCCGGGGTGTTACACGGGGCGACTTCTCGCGAAACAATATTATTTCTAGGGACTGGAAAAATTCGCGGTTTGAATGACCTCTAGGATGGACTCCACGATCCTCTATGCACGCGGGAATATTACACCATCTCATTGGCTACTGACTCGTGACACCTGCTAACTGGGATGCTTATGATTGGATACTTCTTACGCTGAGGGTCAATTATCGGCTCACAGTCCTTCAGGCAAACTGTGTTCCAATCACTGAAGCGGCAATAAGTTACACGCACTTGGATTCTAGCCTATCGCGAAATGAACCCGCGAATTTTTCCTGTCTCTAATTATTTCTAACTGTAATGCAATACAAAATGTCTGAACCAGCAATTTCTGCTTTGCGATAGGCTCCCGTCTGCAAGAAAAGTCATTGCCTTATTAGGCCGGGCCATTTAGAAAGTGTTTGCTACCGCACTTGATTTGCTGTGATTAGGGGCAGGCATTTTTCGCGAAAAAAATCTGAACGCCTATTAGACTGCAACAAGGTGTACTCGCAGCAGCTGTTTATTCCTTGTGATTGGCGGCCGTCTGCGAGAGAAGTTGTCTTATTTCACCGAACCTCTCAGCACGCGTTTGCTTCCGCACTGAATTACTGTGATTGGTGTTGTAACACTGAACACGCACCTGAAAGAGACTCACCCAATCACGAAACACAGACGTTTTAACTTTCAGCTACTCTTTGAATCTTTTCGCAAAATGTGCATGCCCCTAGCTGTGATTTTTGTGTCGATAGTGGGCGTCTACCTTAAAAAAAACCTCAACCAATCACAAAAAAACAGACGATACTACAGTGTTTAAACGCACAGCTGGTCTGGAAATCTTTTGGCGAAAAATCACTGTCTCTAAGAATGATAAATTGTGTGTTATGTAACTTCCCTCGGATTTGACGGTTCTCAAAAATAGTGCCAGTCGTACCCATTTCCATCCCAACTGTCCAAACTGCATTCAGTATTTTTCTCCTCAAAATTATGTGGCTGTTATATGCATATTAAGTAGAGACTGGAAAAAATTCGCGGTTTCAATTACTTTTAGGATAGACTCCACTATCCTGTATATGCTCTGACAAATTACCGCTGCCCATTGGCTACTGACTCGTGACTTTTGATTCCATATTTATTTTGTTGAGGATTTTTAATTTGCTCGGAGTCCTTCAGATAAAATGTGGCCCAATAACAGAAGCAGCAAAAAGTTACACGTATTTGGATTCCAGCCTGACGCGAAATAAATCCACAAATTTTTACAGTCTCAAATATTAAGTAATTCATATTTTTATTAATAAGGCTGGTTTTTGGTTTAACAGAATTTCTGGAGAAAATACTTATCACTTTCATAGCCAGCATGTGTATATTGGGGCAATAATTGGAATGATACATTCTTGGGAAATGCGCTGACATTTATCCGATCTTTATGTTTGAACTCTATCATGACTGAAATAATATTGTTAGCTAAACTTTAATAAAAGTCAAGATTTGGTTAAGGGGAAGATACAGTAACAAATACGCTAGATTGGTTTCAACAGTTTTAAGCCATAACAAAATTTATATCGTTTTGTATTGAAAATTTACCTTCGTTAAGACATATTGATAAGAAACAATAAATGTACAAATACCATATCATAGTGTCTAATGACAGTATTATATCAATTGTAGTCATTCGCAGAAGTGAATATTAACTAAAAGCCAATTACTTAACAGGGGAAGATATTTGTAACCAACCAGTCAAGTAATCCATTAAAATTGTACACTACGCTTTAACTAAGCCCAATTTCTATAGCTTGGAACTGTTAAAAACCAAAATGGGCGTCTTGCGGACTGCTCTTGACGACGCGACGTGTGGATACGATCATGGCCGTGAAGGGGGGGAGTGATCGAGAGGGGTTGTGCGCCGTACCCCCTTGCGAAAGGTGAAGGGAAGAATGTTGCAGAGAAGGAAAGGAATTATTATTATCATTTAAAATATTAATTGACGCAGAGGTAAGGAGGGGCGTCGAGCGCGGAACGTGATATTCATCGTGACTGTCCGATAATAAACTATACACTTGCACTTGGGTGGGTAATTTTTCCCTTCTTTTTTCTACTGTTGAGCTCTCTTTCTTACCCCTCTTTTTACTTATACCGCCCGTTCATTTTCTACGCAATTTTATTAATCTTTGAAATAACAGGAAACACTTCACTCGCACTGAGAATTGAATTATGGTTGTAGCAACATAATTTCGTTACCTCAACCCATTAAGACTGTCAATCTGTCAATGTATGGGGGAGGGGCTCTACCTGATAGGTAAAGAACTTCAAAATTCGAGTTTTTTTTTTATTGAAAAGCTAGAGACAGTTATATCATCCACAATCAAGTGGGTGTCATTTTCTAACTAGCTGCTTCCATATTTTACCTGATTATCCTGGGAACAGCATTTGATTATGTGTTTGTTAAATGTTCGTAACTTACAGTGAATAATTGTATTACTAACAAAGCTTACATTAATTTGAACCTGCGTCAAAATAATCTCATTACTAGCTAGCTAGTGCACGCATCCCAATGTTGATTCCGTGATTGGAAGCACTTCTGAAAGACTTGTCGGAACACCCTTCAGCTGCTCGACGTGGTCCTCTCAGTGTCCAGACGTTTTTTTCCTTTTAGCTCGACCTATTTTAATGGCCTCCGTTCTGCCTTAATGCTAACGCGTTGTTCGAAACCCACGATCACAGATACGGAAAATTAGCGCATTCATTTAGTCGCAAGTTAGAATGCAAAGATTCACACTCTCACACTGTGTTTCATGATTGGACCGCAGTTATTTGGACACGCCCCTCTACGACCGAGAGCCAACGATGCCCAGCTAGGAGAGAAGTAAGGTAATCAGTCAGTGTCAATTAACAAAGATAAACATGTTCTCGCTAAGAAATCAAATAATTGGAAAGCAAACATGGGTTAAACACACCGATGACTCTGAATTCTACCCTGTGGCCAGAAGAATCCTCAGAAATTCCGGATCTCCATCCACAATGGGCGACAGACACGGTAAACACGACCTCACTCTTCCGGCTCTGGAAGCAGACTGTCAAATCAAAACTTTTTAGAAATTGACACTGACTATCTCATCGGCTCAGGCTATCGGGCTTACTTCAAATAGATGTAGCGTCAGCAGTTGCTGCTATAAAAATTCATTCACCGTATTTTTTTTTTAGCACACGTCGTATATTTGTGTTTTTGTACAGTAATAGAGACTAGTAAAGTTCGCGGGTTTAGTTACCTCTAGGATAGACTCCACGGTCTTCTGTATACGCTAGCCTATGTCACTGTCTTGTCTGCTGATTTGTGAGACGTGTGATTCGATACTTCTCTATTTAGGGGGTTTCTCATTGGCCCAGAGTACTTTAAAACAAACAGTGAACCAATAGCGAAAAATAGCACAGATGTGAAATTGTTTAAATTTTATATTATCTCTTAATTAATCAGCGAAATTTTCCCGTCTCTAAGAACAAAGCCATACACATGTACACGCTTTTCAACAAAATGCCAACTGATTACGCGAATATTTTAGATCCCTGGTGATTGTGAGATACACAGTAGTCGATTTTGGTAATGTTTATAATCATGCAATGTAAGTTTTTAACCTAAATACTTGTACAGAAATTTTACCATACACTTATGGTTGGTGTCGTATTCATTTGGCTTTTTTATACACACATTTAAGGGCGATACCATGGATTCATGAGAAATTTTATATACACTTGAATAGGTTAATAAATAGAGAAAAGCAACATTCGCGTTATTATTTCGAGACAGATTGGATTGTATATCACTATACGCTTGACTAGCATTTTTCATTAATTCATGGGTATTTTTCCACATACCAAAATAAAAACAAGAATATACCTAAATTAATTCCGGATAGAAGGGGAGAAAAGTGGCAGCAGAAAATGCAAAATAAATAAATAAATAAATAAATTTCGTCTAAAGGTTGGCGTCCAAGGGCGTGAAAACTAGCCCGTTACCAAACATGACGCGAGCTTAAGAGGCCTATACAGACAGTCTTCAGGACGTGATTGTAGGGCCTTTTGCTAAGAATAATTTGCAGCTTCCCATTACAGATAACACTGTCATTTTTTTTGCGTGCATAAGGAAAGGATGAATGGGTCGATCTATGATTTTTATAATGCTTTTAAAAATTCGTAACATAGGTAAAAATATTTCCGAATGTGTGGTTTTACGCAGCTGTTTTATGTATCGTGTGTAATGCATACAAAAAAAGTAGAAACACACAACGATAGAGTATTAATCGTTGATTAAAATGGTGTAAAAAAATACATATGTCACCGCTGAAAAACTCCCAGAATTCTTCTACGACGAAATGCATTTCCGCACATTTATTCTGCCGGGAAGTGTCTCCCTCGCGCGGCGTATTCTTCAGCCGACGACTGGAGCCGAGGAGTGGGGCTAGCGGTTGCTGTGAAGGCAGCGGAGGGGAAGTTCGTCTGACGGCTGCTCGGTCGCCTTATCAGCGCGTCGGGGTATCGGATATCGCGATAAGCACATGTATTCGCAGGAATAGTGTCTACCACTGAGGCCGCCTGGTCGGGAAGGGTCATTCCATGCCAAATCAACCAGAAAATAATAATTTTTGGCATCACCATCTCAGAATTAAAAAAAACTCGGCAAATTAGCAGTAGGTGTGCAGAAAAGTGCATTAGCAAAGTTAAAGCCCCCTGTGAATAATACTTTTTATACAGCAGGGTTGCCAACTTGTGGAAAAAGTGGAATTTTTGCTGCGCGAGGTCCAATAAAAATATTTGTAACTTCCTTTGTAGTTGAGTGAGAACCTTGAAGTAGGGCTCAATAGAAAGCTAGAAAAGTGTCCTTTGAGATAAAAATAAGTTTTACGAATTTTAGAAGAAATTTGTTTCAAGGTCATGGTCATGTAACATGTGACCTTGAAAATTTTGAAAAGTATATTTTTGAAAAATGTGAAAAAAATATATGTTATGAAGTGCGTTATTGGTCTAAGTGACATAAGTTTCATTTTGGGATGGATCTGGGATCAAACACTAGAACATTGTGAATTAGGCCATGTTCACTAAAACTACTCTAGTAAGGCATTAACACAATTCCACTTTTTCCACAAATTGGCAACCCTGCTGTATAAAAAGTATTATTCACAGGGGGCTGTAACTTTGAGAATTCACTTTCCTGAACCTGTACTGTTAAAGCCCTAAGTTTCATTGAATTCGGTGATGGTGATGTCAGCAGGTGTGTGAAATGGCATTGAATGACCCGGAAGTAATAAATTCTAGGATTCAGGCAGTTATTCCCAGAGAAAACCTCAACCATTCTACGCCCACCATATCGCGCGGCGAGAAGACTCAGTAAGGCATACTCGGAGCCAAGTGGAGGTTACCTGTAGGCGGAAAAAGTTGAGCGACTGTTATTTTTACCCCTTGTTAGATCGATATTTGGCTTTGTAACAGCATCGAGAAGTACTATTATATGCACGATTTCTTTTTCAAGGATGGAGTTAAAAAGAAACTGGAGAAAATAAAGAAGAATCATCTTTATATTTATGCAACAAGAAAGAAAAATGAAGCTACTCATCTCAAAGCATACTGGAGTCAAAGGTCAGTTTGTTTTGTAATATGTCATACAAAATACAGATTGCGTTCATTAGCCTGCGTAGTCGAAACTTAGTCTACCTTGTGATCTCTCACCTCCAACACCTTCCCCACCATAATATTGAGTTATCTTAGATGAACAGTCGCATATTGAAAAGTTTATTTAAAATATATAGGTTAAATATGTATGTTTATAATATGTAAAGCATCCATAAGTTATTAGTTTGGACAGACTGAGCTCCCTGTTGGGAAGGGGGAGGGGCGGAAACAAACTCTGGCTCCTCACAGTCGAAGCATATAATATGTGTTTGTATTAACGTTGTAGTATTAACCTTTAAAATGTGTAATGTGTACATTTTTTATTTGGCACTGAATTATCAATTTATTCACAGGAATAAAACTATACCTAAACAAAACCATGTCAATGAAGAATTGGAAAACCAGAGCCTATCAAGAATTCAGTGCAGCCATCAAGAACTGATTGAAAACGAAATAACTTCCGGAGTGCATGAAGTAGTGTACTATGAAGAAAGCTATCCGGCAAAGTGAGTAACTGTTTACATTTTATTTAAAACAAATCTAAGTTATTATTTTAGAGAAAGTAAGATTGGCAACACAAACAGTTCTATTAATTTAACAAATATGTTTTGGCCAAAATATACATAAGATTTTTGGTCTGTTCAGTGTAAGGTCATTTATTGCACAAAAATAAAGAAGTCGGTATTAAAAAGGATAAATTTTATGCATTGCAGGAAAAAATTTAAACTTGATAGCTGCAGTTATCAAGTTCCGGAAGGTAGAGACTCACGATGACACCTTGGCAGCCAGGGAGTAAAAACGGCACAAGAAATTTCTTCAAGAGAAAATGACACATCAGATGAAGAGAATAACTACTCTGTAACCAATGTCCTGCACAATGAAGATGGGCAGTGTATGTAAGTCCCTTAGCCCACTTTAAAAATAAGTTAATTACAAAGTGTTTTTAATACATGCTATTTTTCTTTCTTCAACTATTTCCTGAAAAATTGTTTACTTTTTTTCCTTCGTATCATTTGCACACGGTCGGGTAGTTATAATATTACACGAAACTAGACATTCTTTCGAAACTATATTTCTATCTAAATAAATCAATATAAATAGTTAAATGTTATTGCTACTGTAATGTGGCTCTTTCAGCTCTACAGCCATGTCTTACACAGAAATGCAACCGCCTCTGAAACTATTTGAGATGGAAGCAGGATGTTCTTTCTGGTCAACCACCGAAGGAGCCATTGACATTCCATATGAGCTGGTGGACAGGAATGAGCCAACTGTAGACAGTAGATGTATCAACAATTCAGAGACAAGCAATCAGGTTAGCTGAATAACAATTATATTGCTTTTAATTATATTGACCTGTTAAAAAATTACAGTTAAGTTATAATTTAACTTTACGAATATACTTCAATTGAAAAATTACACAACTACTCAAACTACATAAATGTTTTTATCAGAAATTTCACTAAAAACAGGGCAAAAAAATGAATACAGTAAAAAATCTTATCCCCATTTAGTGACAATAGACAGCATATTTTACTGACCTTACTTAAAAGTGATACACCATCCCCAGTTAAAACATAAACAGCATTCATAAGAACACTGATTTAAGCACTGAAAATGTTTATATTGTAGCAAGACTTTTCAAAGTATGCATCATACATTGGACAAAAAACTATTAAAGATACTACAGATACTATAAGTACTTTTACTGCTATCAATATTCCTGTTTTATTCGAAACTAGGGAAAAAATAATATATACATATTTTATGCACATAGAAATATAACATGATTTTAGGTACATTAATAGATATAAGTTATTCAAAAATAATATATTTATGAATGATTTCAGCCGAACAGTTTATTCATTACTCCAAGAAAATATCAACATTTGGATGAATATATTGAACATGTAAAGGAAGACAACGGTTTGATACTAGAAAAGCAGCAAAAATCCACTATGGTCCTCAATGTCAACAGCCTGACATGGATCCAGAAACATTTGAGGAACAGATTCAAGCTTTCCTCAGTAGGTTACAACTAACACAAGAGGACCGTCAACATTTAGAGAGAGACACAATTCTCCAGGCAGGAAGCGGAAAATGGCTTGAAACACATAGAAAAATTCTAACAGCTTAGAATTTCGGGAAAGTCTGTCGTAGACGTGCATTAACAAGCTGCGTTAACTTAGTTCGCAGAATTGTTTATACCTCCGATATTTTGAACGTGCCTGCAATTTATCATGGTAAAAGGTTTGAGGTGATGGCTATAGAACTAGAAAAACAAGAAGGAATATAAGGTTGGAAAAAGTGGACTCTTCATTGACAAGGAATTGCCTTTCTTGGGTGCCACTCCGGAAGGTGTTATTGGAGAAAAGGGTCTTGCAGAAGTTAAGTGTCCATCATCTGCAATTGAAAAAGATGTTACTGCAGCAGTTAAACAAGGGAACATCCGATATATGAGTTCGAAGGAGATGAACTGAAACTGAAAAAACACATTCATATTTTTATCAAGTTCAGGGACAGCTGCACATTTCAGAGAGGGAATATTGCATTTTTAGTGTTTGGACATCAGTGGAAAAAGAGATGGCAATATTTCGAATTGAAAGGGATGACAATTTTTGTAAACAAGAGATGGAACCACATCTTAAAAAATTCTATTATAACTGCATTTTGCCAGAACTGGTGGACCCTAGGCATACGAGGAGCATGGAAATTCGAGACCCTCCATACATTATTGACGCTATTGAAAAAAGAGCAAGAAAAAAATTTGCTGCTGTCAAGACTTGTTCAGCTGCTCATTAATTACCTCTGTAGCGTATCTTCTTAAAAAATGTGGAAATATAATATGTATTTTTTCTTAAAGTATTTATTGCGATATGACATTATTATATAAGAAAATTTAAAATCAGTGCGCTGTTAAATTATGCTTGTAAAAGCAGACCATCTAAATTTACTCAACTGTATCCATAAACTCATATGTTTATTGTCTTTGTGGTGTGCAAATGTGTTCAAATTCAATTATATTTGATTAAATAAGATGTATTTGTACAACTTCATACATTAACTTTTTTTTCTTCAGAAAAGCCAAAAATAATTTGTACAGATAAATCGATGATTGTTATTTTCTGAACAGTTATTGGGTGGAGATGCATACAAATATTTTAAACAGCAAATTGTAAACAATCTAAACATGAAAAAAATACAAGGTAGAAAAAATAACATGATTCTGTGCCGTATTGAAAATGCATTTTGGCACAATTATCATTACCACACTTCTTTTTAAAATCAATAATAATTGATATTGACAATGTTGCAAATATTCTATTTCTAAAGGAATAAAGAGTTAAAAATACATGATATGACATGCTAAGTTATCGCGTCATTATTTCAAAAAAAAAAACTATTCACAAACAACTGGTTTGTTTACGTTTGGAATAAAAACTGTGAACACTAGTCACACACCGTAAAAGCCACACATCTTCCTGTATACTCACTTCATGTTATAGAATGGGGAAAGTCCGGGTGAACAAAATTACGATTTTTGCCTCATAACGTCACCATGTTTCGGATGACTTAAGACGACTTGTTCCGTAATTTTTTAAACTGCAAATACAATTTGCAGCAACAAATAGTACCTGTGACTATGTTATATGACTTCGTTGAGCAAAGAGATGCATTTCAACCTGTTGTTGAAACAAACATATTTTTATGTAGGAATGTTTGTTAACTGATTGTTTCATCAGTGCACGCTTCAATTCGTTTGTAGTCGTATGATAAATTGTAGTTTAGTACGTACATTTAAATCTAATACGTATTTTATGATGAACGAAATTGTGTATATATATATATATACATATATATATATATATATATATATATATATATATATATATATTACCGGAAGGGTGAAAAATCATGTAAACTGTTGATTAGTTATTTCTGAAACCCAGTAATAATATAACTACGTTCGTACATAGTATAAAATTGAAAATTTGGAAAATATTATTCTTTATTTGATTGTAATCATATTACTTTCTTGCTGATGGACACGTAATAGCACACAACTTGAAGGATAACCAGACCCAAGTGTATAACTGAATTATTAATTATTATATAACTCAAGTCACAACTTAATTATTTAAGTAAATCATTGCTTGCCAATAATTGGCACAAATCAATTTTAATTTCTTAGTCAGCAAGGTTTAAAACTACAAACGAAAAATTTCCCAGCAAGGAAGTGTGCATGTGTCCGCGTATGCGTACCTGTGTTGTTTATGCTTAGGTATGCGCACTTGCTATGCTATGTATGCATTATTTTTGACTAGGTAACACGTAGGCCTACATATTTCCGACTATGATATTAAAATATGTAATATTTTTTGGTTAAATATAACGGAAAATGCATTTGATTCGTTATATGGATATGAGTTTCGTAGTTATGACAGCTCCATAGAACTTGCAATGAAAGTTCGGCGCAGCTCCGAAAGCTTGGAAAATGAGAGATCTCTGAGAATAAATACTCCAGCCAATAGTCTTCTCTAGTGTAAATAACCTGGCCAGGGGAGAGAATTGGGAGGTTGGTGGGCAATGCGCTCAACACAACGCCAAGTGCGGCCTTTATCCACTGACGCATAGTAAATAACTGTGTCTCGAAGGTAACGCGACACCGCGACAACACGAGACTCGAGGACAGAGCGATAGCGGGTACGGAACACCGCGATCTTTCCTAAAAGACACTGTAAGCTGGAATGACGGCGGGGTGGAAAGTGTTTCCCCCACTCCGCCTCCCAGTCGAAGTGACGCGCCGCCAAGATAACCAATCCACGTCTCCTCCTTCCAGCTTTGTCCCGCCCACCTTGCACGATGCCGTAAGCGCAGAACCCGCTGGCGGAGTTGCGCCCTGTCTGTATAGGCCTCTTAACAGGTCTTTATTAATAACGTCAATGGAAATTATTTGTAGAGACTGGGAAAACTTCCCGGTTTCAATTACCTCTAGGATAGACTCCACGATTCTCTATGTACTCGGGCAAATTACACTTGCTCATTGGCTACTGGCTCGGGACACGTTACATGGGATGCCTGTGGTTCGACACTTCTTTTTTGAAGGTTTTTCATTGGCCCAGAGTCCTCCAGGTGAACTTTAGTCCAATCACTGAAGCAGCATGAAGGTGAACGAGGTTGGAGTCCATACCTATCGTGAAATGAATCCGCAAATTTTTTCCGGCCTCTAATTATTTGGAACGTTACTTTTTTTTCAGTATGTGTGAAGTTTTGGGAGGTATGAGGCAAAGAAACATTTTTCGCGGGAAGAGACTTTCTCTGGCTGTTTCCGACCGCCGAGGCCAGGCGGGTGAACTCGCCACGCAGCACGGCAGATTGTTGCGACCGGGGAGACCGCGTCTGCTGCGAGCGGCGCCGGCAAATTAACTGCACTCGAATGGAAGTAGCCCGCGCGTCGCGTGCTTCGCAAGCCATTATGCTCGTTTGTTTGCTATTAATTAGTGTGGTTCATGGCATTGTGTTGCCGGGCAGGGCGACTGCCGCCTTGGAGGCGAAGAGAGAGTGTGTGTGTGCGCTGCACCTGTTTGCCAACCTCTGCGCGCGCGGTTACCCGCTGGTACCACTGACCACGTTGCTCAGGCCATGTAAATATCCACGTAAACTCATATATTTTTAAATTTGAGCATTTACATTAAAACAACTGTATCACTACAAAAGAGTGTTCGCAGTTAATAGTGGGTTCAGATTCTTACCTACTCCCTCAATAGCTTTCCAGTATTAACTGCACACATTAACAGGCATAATAAATTCAAATAGTTGAATATTGGTTCACTGTTCATCTGGAGGGTTCTGGGCCAATGAGAAACCCTCGACCAAAGAGGTATCGAATCACAGACAACCCAATTGAGACGGCTCACAGTTCAGCAACCAACGAACTGGCGTTATTTTCCGGACTATATGTAGGACTGTGTAGGCTACCCTAAAGATAAAGAGAAGCCGCGAATTTTTCCTTCCTTAATAATTAAAGGTGCTGTTAAAATGTAAATCTTCATACTTTACTCTGTGTTCAAAATTGGACCGTAGTTATTAGGACACGCCCCTCCACAACCGTGAGCCTATGATGCCCAGCTACGAGATAAGTAAGCGAATCAGGTAGTGCCGTTTAATGAGAACAAACATGAGGCTTTGAATTTTAGCCTGACTCCAAACGTATTCGCGAAAATTCTCTACTACAAATGGTAGTCATTTTAGACTGTTTCCAAATTATAAACGCGAACTTAGCGGGTGTAGCTGTTACAAAATATTCAGACCACATCACGAAGTCGTTACGAGAAGCTGTGACGTAGTCGCGACCGATGACGTTGTGGTGGGCGCCGCGCTCTGGACACCCCTGTCACATCCGCGGCGCAGCGGGGAACAATAATTGGCCCCGCGCGGCCCGGGGCTGCGCCCCCAGGCCCCCGCGCTACGGGGAGGGGAGGGAGGTAGCGGGCGAATAAAGAGCCCGCCGGAAGGGGAGAGGGGATGGAATCAAGCGGCGGAGGGGTAGAGGGGTGTAGACCGGCACCAACACACACGCACGCACTCGCCCCGGCAGAAGCGCAACTTGCAGAAAGCAAACACAACTCCGTTAATTGAGACACGGAAACTGGTAAGCTCGCAGTGCCTGTGAGTAGAGGGAACAGGGCGGTTCGGGGTCAAATTGCCTCGCAATACCCTTGTACCCCTATGTGCTCGCACCTATATATATATACACACCCGCCGCGCACGCGCGTATGTGTGTACCTCCTTCTAACCGAACCTCCGGTTGTTGGCTTTGCGTTGTTACGTATGGTATCCCCCCTCCCCCTCCTCATACTTCATCAAGGTCTGACCCCTACATGGCACCGCGCCGGCCAACTACGGAGTTATGCCTTCGCTTGTACAAACCGATCCTCTCCTCTCCGTCTCCCTTCGAGCGGGAGGATCGTCGATTCTCCACGGTCCTGTGTAAAGTATTTTGACAGCGGACCGGAGCTAATAACGGGTGTATAACTCGGGCACGGACGGACTGTCCGCCTTGTGATGTTAGTTTGGTCCATCGCGGTAGTGGGTGTGTGGGGGTAGGAGCATACCCCTGCCCGCTCAGATAATTCTAAAAGGGGTGGTGTTGGGGGGGGGCGGGATTGGAGGAATGGGGAGGAGGGAGAATTGTAAATGGGTAAGAGAAGGAGGGTGAGATGGGGAGAGAGCATTGCAGACGCGCGAGCCTGTGAAACAATTTCCAGGCCTGTTATCATTTCCTCTCTTTCTCTCTCTCTCTCCCTCCCCCCCCCCCCCCCCCACCCGCCAGGGAATATTGACTTTCGCCTAGTGGCGTTTACCCTCGGCCCTGGGTCTGCTTCTGGGGGGCAAAGTTACCGGACAAATTCCTGATGGAATATTACGCACACACCCAAATTTTGCAACCGCTGGGAGTGTCTTTATTCTACTCTAAGGAAACTTGAAGATTCATTGCCGGGCAATTGAAATTATAGAATAGGAAATGAAACTTTCTGGTACAGATATATATAATTTTTCCTAGCGGTTATATCGTGGTCTGTCTGCCCGCTTGATCTAGTGACCAGCGTGTCTGGCTTGTGGGCCTAGGGGACCTGGTTTGATTCTCCGCCGGGGAGGGCATTTTACAAACCTTCTTCCTGGGGGTCAGTGATGTCCCGTTCGCCTTCATCTCGCGGAAGGCAATGGAAAACCATCGTGGAATCATCCTACCTTGGCAAGAACCGCAGTAATGGGTCAAACGACTCTTCCTCGTATCGTGCTATAGCCTATATAATAAAGATAATCAGAACTGATGATACACATGGTACAAACCTTTATGTGTTTGGAAAAAAATCGAGTGCTCTAGATACTTTCAAACCAGGAGGAACGATGAAAAACAAAAATTATACAATTTTCGCATCCAAATCTGTATATAAGAGGAAGGGGAGGAGGGGAACATAGCTGACCCCAACAGGAAGTTTTGAAGGGGCATGGTGGTGGCAAATTCTTATGTAAGATTAGATGAAAGAATATAACATGTATCTATGTGGCTTTTATAAAGTAAATATAGTACAGTACAATCTTCCTCGCCCATTTATTTTCAACCATCTATACAAATATTAGTCTCTGATTGCTCTAAAGCCAATTGCTGTATGTATGTTCGGAGAGGCACAAACGTCTAGAATATTTTTTTTCTTATTGGTTTGTCCTAATACGTAAGTGAACATTTATTTAACTAGTAAATTTTGTAGACCTGAAAGTTATCAACAGTATTTAAATTTAGAATTTTTTTTATTATTCCACAAGTTCATATATCTATGACAATATAAAAGTTTGCCCCCTCTTAAATTTGAGCAATGTAGTCATTTGAGAAGGACGATGTAGGTGATTCCTCCCCCCCCCCCCACAAACACACACACCACCGGCACCAACTCAATGAAAAAACTGTAGAGAACAAAAAATAATCTACTCCAGTCCATATCTGACTTGTTTGTGGTAAAAAAAAAATCATTATTTTACATTGAAAAGCCAGGGAGATTAACGGACAAGTCAGCTATGTAGGAATGGTTCAGAAAAAGTCAGGTAATTCACTTCAAATCCTGGAAAAGTCATGAAAATTCCCCAGCGATTTTAATTCGAGGGGGAAATGTCATGTTCCAATCTTCTGGAAAATGAGGTCGTATTTACCGTGGATGGAGACCCGGAAATTTCGCGGATTAGTCATAAGTACAGACCTGTACAATTCGCGATTTCAAATCCCTGAAGGATAGAATCCATGATCATCTATGCACTCGTGCAAATTACATGTGCTGATTGGTTACCGACTCGTAACACCTGTTGACTGGAATGATCGTGATTCGCTAATTCTTCTGTTAAAGATTTTTCATTGGCCCAGAGTCCTTCAGATAAACTGTGGCCCAATCACTGAAGCAAAATAATGTCAAAAGTTTTTGGACTCTATCCTATCGCGAAATGAATCCGCGAATGTTACAGGTCTCTAGTCATAGGTGTGCTCAATCCATGTTTGCTTTCCTGTTGGTTGATTTCTTAGTGAGAACATTTTTATCCTTGTTAATTGGCACTACCTGATTCGTTTACTTCTCTCCTAGCTGGGCATCGTTGGCTCTCGGTCGTAGAGGGGCGTGTCCAAATAACTGCGGTCCAATCATGAACACAGCGCTAGATTGTGAATGTTTGCACTCTAACTTGGGACTTAATGAATTTGCGAAATTCCCGAATCTCTAATCATGGAATTCTAACAACGCGTTAACATTAAGTTTTTTTTTTTTTTTTTTTTTTTTGCGAAACGGAGACTAGAAAAAGGGGTCAATGGCTTCCTCCATCACGACAGCGCGCCGTGCCACACCTCACTTCTCATCCTCGAGTTTTGGCCGAACCAACCATAAATGCTTCCAATCATTGAATCAACACTGGGATAAGTGCGCATCGCCTGTCAAGGAGAGAATTTTGATGGAAATTAGTTTAAAATTGATGTAACATTGTTTGTAATAAAATTATTCATTGTATTTTTGATAACATATCGTATAGCTAGAGATGGGGAAAAATGGCGTGTTCAGTGACCTCCAGGACAGACTCCACAGACATCTGCCTACTAGGGTAAATGCCACTTGTTCAATGGTAGCAGATTTTTGAGTAGTCTGTGATTCGAGATTTCTTTGGTTGAGGGTTTCTCATTGGCCCATAGTAATTCACGTAAACGGTGAACCAATAACAAAAGCAGCGCGTAGTTAAAATTATTTGAAATTTAGTCTATCAAGAAATGAATCCGTAAATTTTTCCGCTCTATATCTAAAAAAAAATTGTAAAATTAAATATGCCAGGGTTTAGTGATTTTACATTTTTGTCATATTTTTTTGAAACACAAGTGCAGTTGGTATAGTTTTACACAAATGTTTCTAGAAAAACAAATTATGCTACATGCTTCGGTCAAAAATTCTCTAATATTCATGTTTTATTACAATAGCTAACGTGTCAAATTACACATGTAGATATATAAATTAAATAAGTGTTAAATTAATCGGTATCGAGTTTTTGTTTTGTCAGTACACTGCACTTGTAGGTATACAACATTCGTCATTGTATAAGTACAAAATATCTACCAGAGTTGATGTACAACAAACGAGGAACTGCAAAAAAAAATTATTTCGCAACCTATTCTGACAAAACCACATATAATTTACATTAGATTACGAAAGTGATACTCCCAATATTTTAAATTTATTAATAAGCACGATGGTCATGTGATTAAGACTGTAGACTAATAACCAAAAGATAATAACTTCGATACTCCTTTAATTCAATCAGATTGTTAGAAGTATTCATTTCAAAAATAAAATGTGATAAAATTAAAAATCTCTCGAAAGTACACAATGTTCGTTACTACAAACAATAAAATACATTTTGAATTAGTACAAATTAATACGTCCATCTTTAAAGTAAATTTACTCAAAGCTGCAGTAAAACTGACAGGTGTGGTAAAACGTACATGCATGCAATTGTTAATTAATATATCACAGAGTAAAATTACACCAATAGTTTTGATGTATTTACCAAAACAGTGTAGTTGTTCGTTTAACCTTTGATAGTATTTTTACATAAACACGAGAATAAAAATAAGATCATCAATACATGTAGGCGTAAAATTACACTCTAACGTTAGTGGAGATTCTACTGTCACATACAGAGGAACGTATTTAGACTAGTTTCCACCCGGGGCAAGAACTCATATTGGCGCCCTTTTTTTTTCCTTCGAAACCAACCTTTCCCGACAACACCTCACATCGCCACCACATGTTAATGTGGAATTACAAATATTTTTGATTCATCCTAGAAGGTAAATAAATATATTTATTTGCAGCCATTTAGTTTTTAATCATCTTAAATTGAAGAGTACGCAAAATATACCAGTTCTTTTTTTAATATTTGTATCTTTCAAAACTAATAATTCAGTCCTTGTGTCCTCCAACATTTTTCTTTTGTTTTCCAACACTACGATAGTCAAGTTAATAAAGTAAAAATTGACTCCTCTAAATTAGCTGTTTTCCCAACAAAATTCCGCGTCCGGGGAACAGGCTTCACTGCCCCCTCCAGTTACGTTTATGCACGTTTATTTTGTGTACGAGCACAGAGTTTTTATTTTCTTCGTTAGTGTATTTGTGGCGACGTGAGAGGCGTCGCGACAGCGGTGGTGCTGGCGTCCACAACAAACCAACTATATCTTAACCGTCAAATCACTTTTCCTTTTTGTACCCCATAATTTGAGATAGGTTGATGTAAGTTATACAATATAATTTATTTCTGCTAAGTGGTAGTTTAAAAAACAAATGTTTGTTTCTATAAATACAGCATGGCTCCCACCACATTTCCAAATGTTAACTGAACTAACTAGTTGGATATTTGTCCTGTTCCGCAGAAAAGTTTCCGATAAATTCAGGAGATTGTTTTCCCAAAAAATTAACATCTCCTCCTATAGGCTAGACTTGGTGATAATGTTTTTCTAACAGAGATTTATAATCTATCCACTGGCTTATGTCTTCAGAAAAATACATTCTGTTACTGAGAAAGACTTAAATGTGATTTGACGTGTGTTGCAGGCGGAAATGTGAGATCCGGGGCGATGTGGACGGGAAGGAGCCCAAGGACCTGTCCTCGTCCAGAACCATGTTCCCCAGCGCGCAGATCAAGATGAGGTGAGTACCAGCTGTTCCGCGCGTCGCCCTGCACAGGAGGGGGGGGGGGGATTCCCGCACTTTCACAGAAGATTCCCTCGGAAACCAGTCGCCAAGAAATAGCTTGTATTGCCACAATAAATATATTGTAACTTTGTACAACACATGACTATAATTATTTTTACATATGTGGGAAAAAAAGGTTTTTTTCGAAATAGTAGGTAATAATGAAAATTTCTTACGAAAATGAGAACATAATTATATATTTTAATTTATGTTTCATTCAAGCATTTTTTTAAGCGATGAAAAAATATTATTGAATATTCCATTTTTTATCATATTTGGTTTAATTGTGCTTACCAATGTGCGGAAATCTATTCGGGGAACGGTTTACAGATAAATTTAACTATTGGAGGTACTGGGACAACACAAAGCATAAATGCCCAAATAAGCATCTGAACCCAGTAATACTGCGAACACTGTTGTGTAGAGATACAGTTGTTTTCAAGTAAAGTAGATACAAATTTATAAATATCTATAACTCTACATTAATATTTCTGTTCCATTAAAAATAAACATTTACAGTGTGCAATGGTGCCACCTACCAAATTCGCGTTACTGTTTGGAGTCATGCGTGGAAATGTGTACTATTATTAGTTTGGATGTAAATTTCATTAACGAATAGGCACATAGTTTTACAAGCCCAAAAAGAAAAGAAAATGATAAACAACCAAAATTCATAACATTCCGCCACATGCAATCTGGAATAGAAGTTAAACTCTAGTTGCAGCCAACGAGCAATAGACGCTGAATTGTTTGTGTACAAGTGTGCAGTCCAGTTCTGTACCAGAAAATAATGCGAATTTTGCAGATTTAAACTCAAAGTTTGGTATTCCAAGACGTTCGGTTAAGGTAGCGAATAAGTACTGCTTGTTGGGACAAAACCATAACCTAACTCACAGGCCGTATTCCAGAACGTTTCCAAACTGAATCCCAGTAAGGAACGAAATAGGCAACAGTTTTAATAAACGGTGCCCTGCGCGAGGCTAGAAACTGGTTTCAACGCATTCTAGAGGACGTTTCGCAACCATTGATACAATTGTTACGGAAAAAATACTAGAGATTGCAGAACCATCGCACAAAAATAGAACCGCCTTCCTAACATTCTCAAGTACTTTTTATGTTGCTATTATTTCTTGTTATGACCGTTAAAGTGTACAGAATGTATTAAGGATAAGCTAAAATATAAAATAACTCATACCAATTGGTTTTCAGTAGGAAAAAAAATTATAATAGCGTATCATAAGCACGTACGTAAAATTGCTTAGCACTTAAATTTTAACCAATAGGTAAGCCACCATTTCTGCTGTTGTCATAGTTATTTAAATAAAATCTTGTCTCTAAATATTTTCACGTAAAATCACTGCCCAATTTTTGTTTTCATAAAAAAAATATATTGTTAATAGGTCCCTACGTATATGTTACCTTTTTTGATAAGTTGTGGATGTAAATAATTTCTCTTGCTATTTTTCAATGCAGCCATTTTACTGGAAAACGCGAACTTTTTTTTTTGCTCAAGGGGGAGGAAATGTGATTTCCCAGGGGTAAGCGAGGACCGGATATTAATTACTCTGGGATTTTTTTTTTTGTGTGCGCTCCCGATGCTGTGGCCATTTCATGCCTGATTTCACAGGATAGGGCATCACTCTGAAAGGTTCCTGGCGCGGTCGAGCTTAAAACATCACGCGGAAACATTATTCACGTCGCTTCAGCGGGATATGGGCCCGAGACCACCAATTCTCTCTCCAGACTGCGTATTTTAACGTTAAGGCCAGATCTCACACGTCTCATTTCCTTGTCGTTACTATTAACTAAGGCATTTTGCTTTTCTGTAAATTAATTCCGATAGCTCTTTAAATTGTTTGCTGGTCACAAATTTTCTCACCAGATACTAAACGTTATTTTCGAGCTGTTAAAAGTCGCACTGCGTGAATTTTACCGCTGTTAGATAATCATAAAAAATATTTTTTTATATATATTTTAGACGTAAACTTAATTCAACAGAATTAATCAATATAAAATTGCCGCAAAAATAGCAATGACAAGAAAATTATATAACCCACATTGCGTGTGAGATGTAGCCTTAATAAGCAACCTTCTTAAGGGCGTGTGTCCCGTTCCAGGTCATTGTTTTATACTAGGAGATTGTAAGGCACTTAAGGCGCCCGTTAAAGAATTATTAATTTATTTAATTTACACGAAATTTTTATTAAAAGTTCGATTATTTTATTATTGTGACAATGAAAATTATTTCTGACATACATATAATGATAAAATAGATTTGATAAAAGTTATATATATAATTAGTGCATCTGTGGTTTTTTCCGATAATTTTAGCAACAATAAATTAAGTGACCACAAAAAAAGAATATAATACAAAAATTCAAAAGACCGTAACTACAAAAAAGCAAATCTGTCAAAAAAAATTTCGAGCATACAAACATATATTATATAAATCAAAAACAAAAATTCAAACCCCTTTTTAATAAAATTATAAACTTCAAAGATATTAGTTTACTAAAAATAAAACAAAGTTTTTAAAAAGGGCATAAGTACAAAATTCAAACTATCATTAAAATATTTCCATTGACGCGTACATATTTTTCCAAACGGAAATTTTTTCACAGTTTTTCGTTTGAAGCTAAACGTTCTGAGATATAAGACTTTATAGTAATTATAGGCATAGTTATTCCTAAGGCGTCTAAGGCACCCTTTGGAAAATAATGAATATACCAACACTTTAATTTATAATTAAGGCGTGTTCAACTTTTGTAACTGTATTTCAAATGATACTCAATTGTTACACTTCCATTTTCTATTTTATACACATCTCTATGGAGTAGGCTAATATTTGTGCTTCATGATACGCTTGTCTCCAAGGTTACAGAGTCAGTGAGTCAGTGATGAGCATAAATATATGTAGCAATAATATAAACACGTGCATAAAATTTAATATTTAATAATCGATATACATTTTCATTAATAATGAAAGTAAATCTATATATTCTCAACGGTTATTCTAATATACTGTGTATGATAAGTCAGTGAATGACTGCTACGCTACTTAAGTCCACCTATGCTCCTCCTCGTGGGTACGCCACTGTCCTTTCTTGTGAGTACGTCATTCCATGCTGCATGGCTTTTACGCTCCGAATAAAAAATAATAAAACTAACTTTAATCCTGAATGCAATAATTAATAGAAATAAAATAATAAAAATGACTAGAGTGATATTATAAATACGGCTGGTAAAGTTTAAATTTAATAAATTTTAAAAATAATTAAATACAGAGTATTTAATATTAAAAAATCAATAAACACACTGAAATTAAATAATAATTTTATAATTTGTAATGCAAATAAATAATACTTACGTGAACATAACTTTACTTATATACCTACACTTAAAAATACACATAAAACAATTATAAAACACAATTTATATCACTAATATTCACAATATATAAGTGTTTTAATTATATGGACCAGTATTCAGTATCAAATACTAAAATAGTTTTATGCTTTAGAAGCACTTTTTTTTATTAGTATGTAGCCTTTTTTCATCTTATCAATTATTCGTGGCATGCTGTGCGTGCGTCATAAAAATTCACTCTCATCATTTTTCCATAACGTGCCCAAAGAAGTGTAACTTCAAAAAAAACATTTAATTTAATTTGAATTTAATATTTAATTCCTTCAGTAATTTTAGTTAGCTGTAAGGCGCCTAAGGCACATGTTGAAAAATAATAAACATAATAGACACTTTAATTTAATACACATTAAATATTTATCAAAAATGCAATTTAATTTAATATATTTTAATATATTGTAAAGCCATTAAATGTCTCTGGAGATTCAATAATCTTCCTTGCTGTTTATTGATTCATTATACACTTCCACTTGGCTTGCAACTCTTGATCGTGACAAAGATAATATTTTTACTACATCTTGGTGTTGGGCATGCCATTTTCCTGCACATTATCGGTGAGTTAAGTATCTTAAATGTATGATTCTGTGTGTCAGTTGATTTACATAATTCTGTTTGTGAATTATGTGTTTGACCAATATCTTCCCATATACATTACCGTTATCTTTCCATGTGTATGCCCACTATTTTTCCTTATGTCGTTCTGTGTTTAAATGATTAATGTCGTAAGATAGATTAATGGTCTTTCCTGTTTTGTTGGTATCACCTTTATATGCAATGAAATATGAAATACAGAATTATATAAATCAACTAACACAGAATCATACATTTAAGATACTTAACTCACCGATAATGTGCAGGAAAATGGCTTACCCAACACCAAGATGTAGTCAAAATATTATCTTTGCGCCACGGATTTGGCAGCAATGCTGGGAGGAACAGGTTAGGATAGAGCAATATAAAAATTATATAGCCTACAGCGTTACGCGATCATTAAGTCCGTAATGAGAGTAACTATATATAGGATTTCCGTTCCACAAGATTAAACTTGCAGACCTTTTGAGAGGCTGAATTTCACAAAATGAAATATATGTATATATATGTATGAATATATATGTATATATTTCACATACTTTTTGCATAATTATCTGAAGAAAAAAAAGTACACAAGGAGAATGAAATGGATATAAAATAGGAAATGTTTAGGTTTAAAGTTAATTTTACTAGCTACTATGTGTTATATTTAATTTCTGTCAGAAAAATATAATTTTTTTAAATTTAACGTTGCCTTTTTAAATCATCAGAATTTTTATGGTTTAAAAAAGGATATATATATATATAAGTTATATAATTTTGTTGAAATTCGGTCACTCAAAAAGTCCACACGATTAGCTATGTTAAACTTAAAAATAAACAAATGAGCAAGAACGGGACATACACGCTTAATGCTAACACCAGTATAATAATTCTTGTGGGGTTTTTTCTTGTGTAATGCGAGAGACTATCATGAGTGGTTTAATAACAGGGATCCCGCAAACAGGAAAAATCTGGAAAACAGGTAAATTTCAGGTAAATTATAATGTGTCTTAAAAACCTGGAAAACACAGGGAATATTTAAAAAAAACTAGGTTGCCAAACAATAGCTATAAGATTTTTGGATATGCTAGTATAGATATAGTTTCTTAATTTCTTAAACTTGATACAAATTTTAATCATAAATTTGTGACACATAAATAATCTGTAAAACAGAAACTAAACATAGGAAATATAAAAAACAGTGTATTAGTTTGAAAACGAAAGGAATATCAAAGTTTGGGAAAACAAATATACATTTTTAGCAGTGATGGTTACGTTAAAAAAATGGAAACAGTTCCAACTGTGAATTGTAATGTATCTGATTTAATACAATTTTTTCGATATACGCTATTGTAGTTTTGTACTGATTGTCATGGGAAAAAAATTTAAGACTGCAAAATAAGAAATAAAAATGAAAACATTAACCCTCAGAGAACAAGCCTAACATAAGTTGTGTCGAACAGATGTACTCAACGATGAAACTAAACAGGTATTATGGACAACAAAACCACGACAGTACAGACAAACAAGTTCAAACTCAAAATACCTGACAGCACAAGAATTCCGTCGAAGGAATTTAGACGCGAAAAAAAATAAAAGATCAGACGAACACAGTGGGCTAACAATGACGAGACAGTTTCTACAAGCACAGTAATTGCAGACAGATTGCACACTGATTGCACACTGGACAACGCAGCAAAGATAACAACACAACTATGAAAATAAACAGGTATTATAGACAACATAACTTCGAAAGCCCTGACTAACACAGTAGGTTTCCTATGACAAAACAGTTGCAGAAATGTATATGTTATATTGCCAGATACACTGATAATATGTGGTTGGGGGGGGGGGGGACAGTTATATTGGACGTGAAAAGAGGGGAAAAGTCAGGTAAATGGGCAGATGGAAGATAATGGGAATTAATGTATAACCAAAAACTGTAAAAATATTTTGGTATTTTACTGAGACTTTTTTTGGGAAACTAGCTGCCAAAATATATAATTGTAAATTTACAAAGAGGGCAGTGAAAATTTTGCAACAAATTCACCTGGAATTACTAAAACCAATGGTTAGGGATCTCAAAAATGTGCGTATTACCTGGCACTAGGGTAGAATCAACATAATCGCACATACTCAGATTAGTGTCGTTTTGACTTTCTACTGAGGGAGTGTCAAGAACACATGGACCAATGACAGAGAGTACGAAAACGAACAGCAGTTTTTAGCTTAGTCTGTTGCCAAATAATAACTTGAAGAGTGCGAGTGCACGTGCAGAGTGTTGTTGGGAGTGGCGCCCGGTGTGCGCAGGCTGCTGTCCCCGGGCAGCTCGCCCGCCACCTCGCCCACCATGTCCAACTCGTCGTCGCCCACGCCGCCGGCGCTCGGCTACAACCACAAGATCACCGGCATCCCCTGCGTGGCGGCGGCCTCGCGCTACACGGCGCCCGTGCACATCGACGTGGGCGGCACCATCTACACCTCGTCGCTCGAGACGCTCACCAAGTCAGTGCCTGCCTTTCCTTCTGTGGCAGCAATGCCTTCACAGACCAACAATCATCACAGAGAAAAACAAACGTTTCTTTGAATCAAATAAATATTTGTTTGCATATGGCGAAACATATATTTACTTGGCGGAACAACTTATTTTGTTACTTTAACCAAACTCGGTAAGTAAAAAAATAATAATAATTCGCTACACCTAACCAAATATACAATTGAGTTGACAAAATCATTTCGTTGGGTCGACAGAAATTTTCTTACTACAAAATATTTGGTTTGAATGAACAAAATATATTTATTTCGCCATATATAAACAAATGTTTTGTTGAGGCAAACAAACCTTTCTCTCGGTGTAGATTAAATTATAATTATAGCAACAAAATATGGAAGAGTCCAAGATGGCGGGGCCGAATCCCTCCTTAAATAATAATAAATTCTTTTCCCCCGGGCCCTTGGTTTCTGCCGTCATCAGTTGCTGTGTCATTGGCATCTAGTCCTTCGCGCGATCGAACGGAAAGTGTCCTGAAAGTTCACGAACATTTGCAATCCAGACTGTCGCTAAATAATATCTTATATTTTGCAGTTATCTAGTAGTGAACAGAGACAGCTTGCAAAGTTAGCGTAATTATTTTTTTTTGAAAGAGGCTAAAACCCGCACCATTTCCAGTTCAGATGACATTTTCTTTTGGTAATGGACAGTTTGAAACCACCTCCCCCCCCCCCCCCCCCCGCCTTCCACAAAGGAAAAGAAACCTATAAAAAAACACAAAATTTCATATGATGCAACCAAATTTTCAGCTTATATTTAAGATGTGCAGTGGCTAAAAGTTATTCAGGGATCTTCGTTGGTTTACGGATACCGTCGTAAATATATGGATACAGTGTTAAAAAATTTCACTTAAAATTTACAAAGAATGCTGGGTAAAAATCATCCAGGGATCTTCGTAAATTTATCCGTATCTTCGCACATTTACGTGTACTAAGTTCAATTACTTTTAGGATTAACCCACAAGTATAACCTTGGTGTACAATAAAAACTTTCAAAAACTTTTTAAGACTATTGCAAAATATATATATATCTTCCACGTGTGTATTTATCACTTTTACGGCAAAAAAAAAACAAAAATCAGATGTCAAAATACGGCGTCGTTTCTACGAAGACTGGGTTTATCAGAAATTACGAAGAACACTTCATTTATTTAAGGCGAATGCTTCGTAGAAAACCCGTAAATTTACTAACAGTGTACTGAGTTTACTTGCTTTGAACATGAACTCGCGAGAATCAATTTGAAAAGTGAACAAAAGCTTTAACGAAATGTGAACAAAAGCCTTAAGCAAGACCCTCTCCTTCCTCCAGCGCGCGTATTTGCTATGTTTGCAAAGCAACTCAGAACTCGGAGGTTGGAGTACCGCACAATTTATGCGAGCGTCCAGTTATCTTGGAAATACGAAGAACCTACGTTTATTTGAGGGAAATTCTTCTATGCAAAGTCCGTAAACTTTATGTAATTTCCAACTGTGTATAAGGTTAAATTTGGCAGCACCGATGAACACAAGATGTTGACTTGTTTGTGTGCAAATATGTTATACCGTAAAATAACGGAAATGTGGCATGTCTCCGCTAATCACTAGGGGAAAGAAGTTTTCGCGAGAAAAAAAAATCAGTCCCGTTAGACTGCAATGTGGTATGTCCGCGCCAGCGGTTTATTCCTTGTGATTTCCGTTCGTCCGCAAGAGAAGCTGCTGACTTATTGCAAGAAAAGTCATTACTTCTTTGGGTGAGCCATTCAGGACGGTTTGCTTCCGCAATATATTACTGTGCTTGGTGTTCTAACAGAATGCATGCACCTAAAGTTCAACCAATCGCGAAACACAGGCGATGCTACAGAGTTTTAACTCTCAGCTAGTCTCGAAATATTATCGCGGAAAATAAATGCTTCTAGCCATACACGGTAATTTTTTTTTGTACGTTTACAAGGACTTTCCTGGTAAAAGTATAAATAATTTTTTTTACAGTGTAGCACGTCAGTGATTAGTCTGGCAGTAACTACGCAATAAATATAATTCTTCTGACGACAATTTGATAAGCGGTAACTCGGTTTTGCAAATTTATCATTATTGCATTATAATTTTTGAAAAAAAAAAAAACATCAATTTTAAACACTAGGTTACGAAACCCCTTAGGCCTACCCTGCATAAATTCGTTATCAAAATTAAAACAATTCACGTTGGTACGTTACCCGCACTTAAAAAAAAAAAAAAATGTAGGTAAATTATTTTCCAAGAATTTGTAAACCGTAGACGCAAAGTTTTCCCACAGCGTTGCTCCGAGTCAGGAGGTGCTTGGGAGATGCTATGTTAATCTCGACCTCCATTGAGCAGGAGTGCCCAGTATCGGGGAAACTGCCTGGGGCAGCGCTTCTTCATTTTCAGACGTTGTTTTGCGACCGCATCTCGCTCGTGCGCCTTCTGTCGCGTCGCCTACTCTACTAGATTTGTTTATTTAAAAAAAAAATAATAATAATGTCTTTTAGTTTAGAGCCCCCGGTTCTAACCCAAAAATGTCAAAGTAATAAAATCTTATTTTTTTTTATCAAAAATATTTTACAAGAAACCAATCCACGTCGTCAAGCCATCTAGTGGAATATATCTGTACTATTCTGAACGCTTTCGGAAACTACCTGTGAAAATAAATTTGTTGGCAGCGTCTTAAGAGGGGTATATACGTGTATTAATTAATTTGGTGATCTCCAAGATATGTTTGGCGCTATTATATAGCTATATAATGTATAATATATATTATATATAATATACATGAAAAAACAATTGGGTTATTAAATCATTTGAAAAATTTTGAAAAGTAGCAACGCGCTCCATGAGTTGGAAAAAACCCTATCGAAAATAGAATAAGTATACATAAGCGCTTTTTAGTGGATATATTTAGAACTACAATGTAAAAATACTACTTTTCCGTGCAGAGTCTTGCTTCATATTCGCCTATGAACATTTTCTTTTTAAAATTAACTCTCACAGTGTACTATTCCCATGGCACTGGCACTGTTTATAGACTGCATGATGAGGTCAACATGGTACGCATCAGTTCGAGTAAACTGCAGTACAAAAATACATTTCTCAGAAGTTTACCATAGTTAGTTCTGGGCGCAACAATAAATACGAACTCCTTTTTTTTTTCCAGGAAAAATAATTTTCATTGTATTTTTGTCACATTTGTATGGTGAATTTCCCATAAAATGTATAAGTAACTTTCATGACATGTGTAGGAACATGGACGAGGGTACCAGGATTTGGGTGGGGGGGAGGGGGGCCTTCTTGCGCTTGCAAAATATTAGCTGTGAAACTAGGATGATAAACGTAATAATGATTCCAAAACAATGTTGTAAGGAAAACGTTTGAAATGTTATAAAGTTCTCCAATTATTACACGCATGCAAGCCTAGACATCTTTCCACACAAACAAAATATTATTTTTTACATTATTTTTGTGTTGGACACAGCTTTAAAATTTTTACTATTTAATACTTATTTTTTTGTGTTTGCAATAATGAAGCAGGCATTACAGTGACGTAGCCATGATTTTTTGGTAATATTCATTATTTTTAATAATTTATTATTTAATACAATTTGTTATATTTATAAAAAAATTGGTTGTCTGTAAAGTGGGTTTACGGACGATAGTTTAACGTGACAACGTCATAACAAAACATTGATGAAATGATTGATCTAGAAGAAAAGGAAATATCATATTCGGCCTGAGACTGAGCCGTAATAGGTTTTTGCAACCAAACCATTTAGGCATTAAAAATATTATATTCTTTGAGGAAAAATTTTTTTTTAATTTGAATCTTTTTTATTGAATTATCACTATTTTGTATGGATACAAAGGAGTGAAATGAAATGTACAATTTAATTAATAAATTTACTTTTATTTGCATTAATTAATTCAAATATATTTATTACTATTGAAATGTTGCCTGTGCCGTATATATTTTTACAAGTACAAAAGAAATTTTGCAGCTGCCGGGATTCAAACCGACAACCTTTGGAATTGTAAGTTAGCGACGCTGACCACACGGACACGAGGCCGTACTTAAAAATTGTAGTTGATATTATATACATATTTATAAAAAAAAATTCAGGGTAGGGGAATAATATTTTTCATTTTTATAACACGATTTTATAACAAATATGCATCCCAAATACACCAAACTTATTTATAATGTACTTATTACAATATTTTTTAAAACATTGTGCAAAATATCCCGGGTGTAATTTGAATTATTATGTGTAACTGTAAAACACCATTGTTGGTTCAAAACGTATTTGAATATTCAACATTACTTTTAAATAACCGTACCGATTGTACTGAAAATCGGCGGACGATCGTTAAATTACATAATATTAATATTTCAAACGACGAAAATATGATTGAAAAGTCAAATCGAGTGGAAGAGATGCCACGCATGCGTACAATGAACATGAAGAGAGATGCCACGCATGCGTACAATGAGCAAACAGGACACATCCGTAGTGGGACATCCGTAGTGGGACACTTTTTCGTGCGTGCAGCCGGCGTTAATCGATTTATTAGACGTTGTCATGTCAATAGTATAACATTTTTAAATAAATACTTTTTTGATAGGTACTGGAAAAAACTGCATTAATCATTATTTAATTCGTATGACGTGTAAGAGTAAAGCGTACTATTTTTTTATCATTGTATTTTGTTTTGGATCTCCAGTGCTGGGTACCGTTACCAGCCTCTGAGGAGATACGCCTCCCGTTAGGAAATAATAACGTTCCCACACTGCAAGTGATCCTCCTCGTCGCAAGCCATTCTGCAGCCGGAGATCAGCCGCAGCCTTCGGGCTACACGCGCCCTCACTCCGCGGACAATCTAGTCCTTACGGGCAACGTTTCAGGGTGCACGTCCCGTTACAGGCGCTTATTTTATTTTCACCTTTAACACGGCTAAACTTGTTTAATTTGAGTGGCCGGAGCTCAACAAAACGAAGGGAAAAAATGAATTATAGTGCAAACTTTTGTGCGTAATAAGCTGGCAAAATTTAAATTTTTACCAATTTTTTGCAGTACGAATAACGATAATAAAATTGAATAAATAACTGATTTTTTTTTGTTTAAACGCTACTTCGTGGTATGTCTTAAAATTCTTTCAAAAAAATTTTCACCTTATTTAGCCTTTGAAAATCATAAAAATTCTGATAGTTTTAAAATAGCCCGAGAAATTAAATATTTTTTTATGAAAATAATTTTACCATATCACATAGTAGCCAGTAAAATTGGCTTTAAACCTAAAAAGTTTTAGTTTTATATTCCATTTCATTCTCCTTATCCATACCGCAAAAAAAAAAAAACATAAAAAATTCAACTTTGCCAGTTAATTATGCGAAAAGTATGCGATATTATATATCGTTGGCTTATTATCAAAAGCTCAGTATGAATTTTGAGACTTTGGTGTTTTAGATTACTTTAATTCATAAATTACTGACACACAGGCCTGTAAAACCTCCAAAGTCAAATTATGAATGCAAGGACATCTATCGGACTTAATTGAAACATCCTATGACTTAACTGTTATTCATTTTATTGTTCAATACCTTCTATGTCTTAAAAGTTTATAAATCATGTATACAATGTATTTTCTTTTTTATAATTAAAGATCACTTTATATTGACATTTTTATTTTTTACATCATATCGATATTTTCCATTATATCCCAAACATAATTTTTTTTGCCTCTGCTGTAATAATTGTGTATTAGACTTAGAAGTTTTTGATAGTAAGTCAACGATATATATGTGTGTGTGTATGTATATATATATATATGTGTGTGTGTGTGTGTGTGTGTAGGTGTGTGTGTAGGTGTGTGTGTTTTTTGCCACTGCTGTAAAAACTTGTGTATTAAACTTAGAAGCTTTTGATAGTAAGTCAACGATATATATATATATATATATACACACATACATACACGTTTTGTGAAAGTTGAGCCACTCAAAAAGTCGGGGGGTTTAACCGTGTGGAACGTAAATATGAAGTAATGACGTAGAACGGGACATGCGCCCTTAGCCAGCCTGGTCGTAAAGGCGGCTCGAAGTGCAGCCTGCGGTTTTATGACCTGGCTTCTGAACTCAGACCACCTTCTCTGCGGCCGACCCCCTCCATTCCCGCCTCGCACCTGGTCGAGCACGCTCTGTTGCCGACAAGCCACTGGAACTGTGCACTGTAGTTTTTTTTAAATGGAACAGAAATATTAAGTATTAACTTCATAAATTTCGGAGTCCTAGGTTCAATTGCCAGTGAGGTCAATTTAAAAAAAAAATCTCGTATCCATCGTCTGCAGTACCTACTTACCAGGCGGTTAACCCCACCACTAATACCAATGCATATATTATTTACGCCATTATGCCGTCACGCGAGCCATCTTAGATGCCGCCGTGCTGGATTCTATTACCGTCTGCTAGAGTGCGCTGCCAGTTATATTGGTTTATTAATTAACCGCTAGAACACAATAATGTCAATCACAAAACACTCTATTATCGCAGCATCCGCCATCTTGTCGACCATTTTGGCCGCCATATTGAAAATTTGTAATTATCAACCAAACAAATTATTTAAAAAAATCGAAAAAGAATTAAAATTTTTACATATTAATATTGTTACGAGTACTTATAATGTGGGGAGAACTGGGTTCTCAAGGGATCGACCAATTAATTGGTTCATTTTTATTAATTACTAATATTTGCATTACTAATAAACAATTGTACTCAAAATATCTGATCACCTATCACTGGCACTTAAAAATGTTTAGTCTCAAGTCACTCAATGTCTGTCCAGTCCACAGTTCGCACTCCTCACTGGAGCTAGGCTCTACAGTGGTTCGCTTCCTACCTCGCGCCTGTCCACACACAGACTCGCGCCACTCCCGAGGGGTTGTCTCACCCTCTTCGCCGATGTCCCACTTCCCTTCGAATAATATCCTGTCGATCGTATCACATCGTATCCTGCCAATCGTATCCTATCGAATCCTGCCAATCGTATCCTGCTAATCGTGTCCTATCATATATTTCCGATCGTATTATATCGTACCTTGCCAATCTTATCTTTGCTAAATGTGAATATCGTAGAATAATAATTCTCGGGCAGTAATTAATTTTGTAATCACTAAAACAACCACGATTGTTTTTCGGTTATTTTCTCTGAGAACATTTTTCAAACGCGAAAACTTAATTAAAATTAAAAACAGCCTGGGGTAAACAATAAATTAATATTTTTTTAAACAAATCCCTTGAAAACAGTACAAATAAAAAATTAATTTGTTGCATCTAAAAATTTAATTTTCTTTTTACTAAGGTACAGAGGTATGTTCTTTGTATTCCGGGGACATTTTTTTTTATCCTGTAAGCGTTTATGTGTATTTTCTCATTTCATTTCATGACGTAAGTTCCAAACACCTTAGTAATCAAAAAGTGATTCATGCGTGCAAACTTACAAAGCCTTTATGGAACTACGCTTGAATGAAACGCAAAAAAACCATATTTTTCGGTCGACAATCTTAAAGTAAAACTGCTGGTAGACTGGTTTCATTTAATGCTCTCATTTGATGCCAGAATGAAGATGATTCGTTTTCAATTTCTTGTGAAACGTTTAACAAGGTTTTGATACGTAAGTAATTTCTCGAGACCTCTAAAAATTCGTGTGTATTAAATCTATTTTATTATTTTCTATCATGAGTGCATATGTGTGGGGCATAATAATTTGTAGTGTGTATTTTATTTTTATTTCCCTATTAGGCATATCAAACTATTCATGAACCAATGAAAATGCCAAACAAACCAATAATTATATATACATTTTAGCCTGTCTCCAAATTGTTACGCAAATTTCTGCAGGTCTTTAGTGATGAATAAGACTTGAACGTATAACTCACAACGCACCCAGGGTGGCGTTGTCTTCACGAACTTCTTTCATCGAGCAACTTCCGACCTCCACAAAGGCATGGCCTTATCACCCGCTAAGTTATGTGCTTCAATGATTAGTAAGGGGCAGAGGCAATGCGCGTCAGCCGGTGGGCTTCAGCACTCGTTAACCCTCCAAGAGAGAAGGAAGAAAAACTCGTTGGCCGGCGCATTCAAAACGACGCCCCGCCTTGGCTACCGTTCGAAATGAACTACCCGCTCCCCTTCAACGCCCAGGCTTCGCTTCGTACTCCTCCTATAGCCGTTTCCTCGTCTTATAAATTAGTTCGCTCCGCCACAAAGCGCGCGCCGGAATTAGCACGAACACATGGGCGCAGCGGCGGACAGCAGCGCTGCGCGCGGTGGGGCGCTGAAACAACAGGAAGAGGAGCAGGAGGGAGGGTTGATAGTGAAGGGAGGGGAGGCGGGTGGCTGGCGAGAGCAACACCAGCGCCTCGGGCGGCCGCAACAACAATTAGAGAACAACAAACAGCTGGAGCGGTCCGCGGGTTTAGCGCTGGAAGAGGGAGGGGGGAAGTCCCTCGGAAATGGCGTTGCCCCGAGGCCAGGCTGCCCACACACACAAGCCTGAGGGGCTGGTGTACCCTCCTCCCCTCCCCCCTTGCACCCACCCGCCTATAGCTCGTGTGTGCAGCGCGCATACACGGGGCCCCGGTCTCATTTTGTTTATTTATACTGCAGCGGCGCTTGAATGTCTCTCTCTCCCTCTAGGTGCGTGTGTGCGCGCGTAGTCCAAGCATTGCACGGCAGATACAAACAGGCCTGCCACCCGACCAATGCTGCCAACTGTCACAGCACCCTTCCCCACGCTCCAGCCCTCGCTCGGACAACCGCTTTCTAGACACTGGGAAAATTCACGAATTCATTTCGCGATAGGCAAGACTCCAAACTCGTTCACCTTCATTCATAGACTGGAAAAATTCGCCGCTTCATTTTTCTCTAGGATAGACTTCACGATCCTTATGTAGTCGGGCAAATGTCACCTGTTCATTAGTTGACGATTGGTGAGACATCTCAACTTGGTAGCCTCTGTTTCGGTAATATTTAGTGGAGGGTTTGATCGTTGGCCAAGAATATTCTCTGTAAACGTTCGCTGACGATGCACGTTTGAAAGTCGATACACACGATACACTAACGTACTCTAGCGATAATACATATTATTAGATACCTGTAAAATTCTAGGATTCATTTCGCGATACGATAGAGTCCATATACTTTTGATATTATTTTGCTTCAGTGATTGGGCCACAGTTTATCTGGAGGACTCTGGGCCAATGAAAAATCTTTAACAGAAGAATTAGCGAATCACGATCATTCCAGTCAACAGGTGTTACGAGTCGGTAACCAATCAGCAGATGTAATTTGCACGAGTGCATAGAGGATCATGGAGTCCATCCTTTAGGGATTTGAAATCGCATATTTTACAGGTCCCTACATATTATGCGTATCTACATATAGGCCCGCGCTCTGGGATAAGTAGAGACCTGCAAAATTCGCGGAGTCATTTAGAAATAGGCTAGATTCCAAATTCGTTCATCTCTATGCTTCCTCGGTGATTGAACCGCCATTAACTGAAGCACTCTGAGCCAATGAAAAACCTTTAACAAAAGGAGTATGGAATCACAAGCATCCCAGGTAACACGTGTTACGAGTCAGTAGCCAATGAGCAAGTGCAATTTTCTCGAGTACATAGAGGATCGTGGAATCTATCCTAGAGGTCATTGGAATTGCGATTTTTTCCAGCCTTTAAGAATAAGGATTATCATTTAAATAGTATAATATTAGAGCCCTGCAAAATTGGCTTTGTTATTTGGAGACAGGCTGAAATGCACGCCATTTTACACTTGAGCTGCGATACCATGCTGGTGCATCACGACAAAATTAGTTGTAAATATCTATATGGTCTAAAATGCTTCCCAGGGCTCGTATAATTTGGCTTCAGGCCAAAATTACCACTGCTATGTACACTCTGCCCACATATGCTTTCCTATTGGTTGATTTATTACTGAAGCACCTCCCCTCCTTTTAAGTGGTACTATGTTATTGGGTCTCTCCACTCCTAGCTGTTAGATGACTGGCTCACAGTTTGTAGTTGGGAGTGGCCGAAGAATTGAGATCTAATCATCAAAGCATGCTAAAGTATATAACTTTACAGTCCACCTAGTGGCCAAAAATATCCGCGAAATTGCGGAGTTCTATCAATTATTGTAATAAAATAATTTTGCGACAGCGTCAAATTTCGCTTGGGTTGTAGAACTTAATTTGATTAAAAATAATTCAGACGCTCAGTGTTCCATATGAAGTACTTTCTCTATTATTTACAATAAAAATTTTGTTCATTTCAACTTGGGAAGCACTTTAGACCAAAGTCGTATTACCTATATGTTTTCAACCTGCAGCCGAAGTTTGTCGATCGAATTCATACTCACTCTATATTTCCGAGTCTCTAATTATAAAACGTTATCTTTAGTGGACCTATACCTTTCGCGAAAAGATTTCCTGACAAGCTGCGTGTGAAAATTTTGTTTCATGGTTGGATGTGTTAAGTTCAGGTACATGTCTACAGGTAGCACGCACACCAATCACAGCCATCCAGTACGGAAGCAAACGCGTCCTGAATGGCCCGGTCGAATATTACAATGGCTTCTCTTGCAGACGGCCGCAGGGAAACCGTATTGCAGTGCTTTATTTCGCGAAAAATACACGTCCCTATTTATCGTAGTTAAACTAAAATAATTAAAATAATTTTGGGAAAGGACGCCTTTGCAGATGCTTCGGCCGAACGACATTTTAAGAATCTCCCTATGATGGCGGGAAAAAAGGGTGGGAGAGAGAGAGAGAGAGAGAGAGAGAGAGAGAGAGAGAGAGAGAGAGAGAGAGAGAGAATACCTAACACGGAGTTAGGAAATGTCAGGAGACGACATGCTGTGACGTAGTCGATCACTTTTTTAACCTCGCCATCATCATGTTGTTTCGTCCAAAACATTGTGGAAATTGAGTCTGATAAAGTCTGGCGATGGTTAGTAAGTATGGATTAGAATCTGCAACATTAAAAACAGTCACTTTCATAAAGAGAATGTCATTTAAACTGATTCTACAATGCAAACACTCACTTCAGCCAATGTTTTGGGCGTCTAACTAACGTGATGCAACAATTAGCCGGAGGGATAAAAAAAAAAGGCTTCACTCAATTACCGTGTAATCAATCGTGCAGACGTGGCCACCCCCTGCTGCCTACCCACAACGGCACGGCCATCTCCGTGGCACGAGGCACTGCTACCAACATCGCCGCGCAAACAACGCGCGGCTCGTGAGCTTTAGGAAAGTTTCCTGGAGTTGTCCAGACACGAGTCTGGCCAGGGGCGCGCATGATCGCTTATCGGGATTAGTCGGCGCGGCAGAGAGAAGGCCGGGAAGAAAGAGTGGGAGTTTGTGTGTGTGTGTGTGTGTGTGTGAAAAACAGGATGGGATTGGGGGTGGGGGGAGGGTTTGCCCGATGGAAAACATGTTTGGTGTACCCACGTTACTTTACCTCGCCCGCGCGTCTCCCCAGGCCCCGAGGCTGCCTCGCCGAGGTTCATTTTCTTCTTCTTTTTTTCCGTTTCGTTATTACCGACTTTCTTGAGTTCGCATTTACATTTGCCCGCCAGCGCTTTTCCAGAGCCCCGTGTCTCCGAACGCCGCCGGCGCATCTGGCCCGCGCATAAAATACCTCATCGCAACGGCGTAAAATTATTACTCCGTTATTACCTTCCTTGTTTTAAGTTATGCTTTCTTTAAGGCGCGTCGAGGGTGAAATTCTTATTATGCGATGGGGATGCAACGGAATGCGCGCGCATGACGGAACGGAAACTTGTAACAGATTGAAAGTCCCAATGCGCATGCGCGTTTCTGCTACACCCACGAGCCGAAGACGTCCAGATCGCTTGCGCGACTTTTTACACCCGTGGAGCTCGTTCTAGGCATCGGGGCCCGACAAGTTCTCTGCACCGTCCGAAACCTATTCTCCGTCCTTTTCGCGTCAGAAACGTTTCGCAACAATGTTTCACGGAAACGTTGCATTAAAATTTGGCCTTGAAAACGCGCCTAAAGAAGTTTTACTTCAAAAAAACGTTTAATATATAAGTAATTACGCAAAAAATGAAAGGGAACTACCTAGGAGAATGGCATACGTATCAAAAGAGCGAAGCCAAGGAGGTTGAAAAAAATCTTGGGCGCAAAATTTTTCTTTCAAAATATGTTGACGAAGTGCTTGGCGTGCGATACGTGGCTATACGCGCCAGCGTCATTAAGCCCACCCCACACGATGCCCATTTTCTGCTATAACTTCTGTTATACCCATGGGTATAAAAATTTTCATAAAAATTTGTATAGCAGAACCGCAGAAAGATTTCTTAACTCCATACACACGATACCTAGAATGCTAACAGAAAACCAGCCAACTTAGTTTACGACCAAAGCAAACATATCAGGGGAGGATAAACCTGTCGTAGTCAACTTATCAAAATTCTGAAGAAGAAAAAAAAGAAAAAAAAAGTGAAAGTTACACCTGTTTGTGTTAAAAATTATGTAACTTGCGGAAATATTATTTGATATTTTATCTTATATTTTTCATTTGCAAATAAATAACAAAATTGGTTTAGTATTTAAAAACAAATTAAGAGCAATTTTGGAATTACAAATATATTTTTAAGTTGTAGGTTAATTTCAAAATCTAAAAATATATAAATTTAAATGATACAAGGGACATTGGGTTTACTAAATGTAGTTTATGTACGGTTTAAATTCTAATATTAATTTAATTATACAGTTAATCAAGCTAATTTCATTGTAATAGTAAAAAAATGCTACCGATTCATATATGTTATATATAAGATTTATTGATTACTTATATATTTAACTACATAATTAGAGGAATTGTAACTAATATTTTTTGTAACCCAGTGAGACAAATAAACACGCACATACCGCGTAATAAATTTAAATCTTAGGTGAAGAAAAACATTTTGCATGTTCTCTTTTACCCTCACAGGTGTGTCGCTATGAAGTATCAGTTTATTCATTATTAATTTATGGACACTCGTTTCTTAATAAACGTTGGCGTTTTAATTATAAAATTAACTTTTGGTTTAAATTATTTGTGAACATGTGATTTTACTTTACTTTTTTAAAAGTAAAAATAAATCTAGGTACGTAGTACTATGAATAAAATCAATGGACTGAGACACCTAAATGTAGTTAATAATATTATATCATAAATTAATTCTAATAATTTATATTTGCAGAAAGCACAGTATGTACAATTTAATTATCTGTTATTTAACAAAAAACTAAAAAAAAAATTGGACCGATGAGGATTCGAACCACATTCAAAATCACCCTTCTACCGCTGCCATCGTGCCCTTCGCCACTACGCTACCGCAACTTCTACGAATGTGATAGGAAATAATGGGTAATATAGAATGCAACGTATTTTCATAACGTATTTTAAAATTTCCGATTACTTCTTTCTGTGGCAATTTCAGTTTAACAAATATATTCCATAGTAGTTTTACTATTATAAAGTTTCATTTGGCATACCATTACATTTGTTACGTCCCTTAATGTTGACAATACAGACTATATACGGGGTTATATTGCAACACGTGGGTCCGCCATCTTGACGGCTCCAGCTCGTGGGTATAGCAGAAAAATAGAACACGTTCTATTACGGTTTTGGCTAAGACTTCGGTTATGAAAACTTTTATACCCAGAGCCAGACCCCTTGGAAGGGTGCTGAAATGTTACCCACACGGGAGCAGGCGCGCTAGCATAAAAATTACATGAAAACTGCTAAGGAAATGGGTGTCGTGTGGGGCAGGCTTTACGGACATTTGTGTTTTCAGACTCCGCCTGCTGTTTGGTTCCGGCGGTCGGCTCCGAGCAGCGCGTTCCCATCGATTTTGCCAGACTTTTAGCCCGCGCTATGACACATAGCCGTCAGGGCTCGATTCATTAAGAGGCCACTCCAGTGTTTCAGGGGCACTATGCAACCCGCGTTAACCTCATAAGATTCAATGCTATTTTCATTTTGCTTATAACTAATTAACTAATATAGATTTCGAAATGATGCTTGAGTGATATGTAAGACAACGATGCTCTCATCAAAACCCCTTTCTTCAAAAACGTGCATAAATTATGGTTCAAACCTAGACAATACACTTATTCATATTAGTAAACATTAGTATAAAACCATAATTTATGCACATTTTTGAAGAAAGGGGCTTTGATGAGAGCATCGTTGTCTTACATATCAATCAAGCATCATTTCGAAATCTATATTAGTTAATTAGTTATAAGCAAAATTAAAATAGCATTGAATCTTATGAGGTTAACGCGGGTTGCGTAGTGCCCCTGAAACACTGGAGTGGCCTCTTAAAGCCCCCACACACTATCAGTCCAGGTGCTCAGTTCAGACTGCTCAGCCCGAACTGACCACAGTTTGGTTTGAACTGAGGCTTTCTGCACACACGATCAGTCTTGCGGTTGCTGTTGCTGTTAGTTGTATCGTTTCATCGTAGAATGTCTTAGTTTTAGTTGTACTTTTAGTTAGAAAAAAATAGCCTAGCAACCAAAAATTATGAACAAATATGTCTGCCAAGATATTCAGCTGATTGGCTGATGGTTCGGACTGACAGTTTGGACTGGCGAGATGCAGTTCGGACTGAGGGTTCTCGATCCCATAATCCGATTGGTTGGAAAGCCACCAGTTCGCCAGTCCATCAGTTCCGACTGTTTATTCCACAATTATAACAATTATATTACAGAATATCTGTGAGAAATGCTTTAGGAAACAAACGAAAATTATTCCTGGAAATCCCTGGTGGGATGTTGAATTAGAAGAAACTAGAAGAGATCTGGAAAGACTAAGAAGAATCATGAAGAGAGCGGCAAATGGATTTTATAAACTTTTAATTTTACAACAGTACAGAATAAGGAGAAAGAAATATAAGAAAGATATTTTATTAAAGAAGAAGGTATACTGGGAAAAACTTGTCCTTAACAAGGGGAATATGGACCCTTGGGGATATGTGTACAAGGTGATGGCTGGCAAAGTACGAAGTTCTTTTGAAATCCCTGGGATGATGATGGCAAATAGACAAATTACTGACATTACAGAAAATTTGGAAACTATTCTACATGATTTACTACCTAATGACAACCCAGATGAAGATACGAATATTCAAAAGATGAAGAGAGAAGCGATGAAAGAACTGCCTGATACAGAAGACACAGTTTCTTTCACCATCCAAGAGCTTGACAAGATCATTAAAGAGTTAAAACTACGAAAAGCACCAGGTAAAGATAATATAACAACTGAGTTAATTTGGCGAGCTTACCCTCGAATCAAGGAAGTACTGTTACATCTGTATAATTTATGCTTATCTTCAGGAACATTTCCAAAAATATGGAAGGAAGGAGTTCTCAAAATCATATACAAGGGAAATGCTAAGGACCCGAAATTAACTAAGTCATACCGGCCTTTAACTATGCTGCCTAACATGGGAAAAATTTATGAGCGGCTCATTAATGCAAGACGAACAGCTTATTTGGAAGTAATACAGGGAATAGATAAACAGCAGTATGGCTTCAGAAGAGGGTATAGTACAGAAAAAGCGCTATACGATGTAAATCAATATATTAAAAACCTACAAGAAAAATATGTGCTTGGAGTGACGATAGATATAGCAGGAGCATTCGACCACGCTTGGTGGCCTCAAGTATTATGGCGCTTAAAGAATCTTAACACACCTAAGAACCTGTATGCCGCCATAAGGGGCTTTCTGCAAGATAGAAAGTGTGAATGTCGATTGGGCCACATAGTTGTGGAAAAGAAGCTCTCCATGGGCTGTCCTCAGGGTTCAGTCCTTGGTCCGCTACTATGGAATATAATATTTGATGAGCTTCTGAAAATTGAGTTACCAGTAAATAACATTATATATGGCTATGCAGATGATGGCTTGCTCATTATACCCGCTACTTCACGCTACGAATTAGAGCAGTCAGCAGAAATTATTCTACGCTCTATCAACACCTGGGCAAGCAGTGTCCGACTTCTTATATCATCTGAAAAAACTGAAGGCGTATTACTAAAGGGAAAATTACATAAAGACAGACCACCTTTAATAAGATTTCAAGAACGAATAGTGAAGATAAAACAAAAAGTTAAGTATCTAGGGGTACAAATCACAACGGGAACAGGATACCAAGAACACATACAAGAAGCATCACAAAAGGCCCTACTGTTAATGCAAAAAATAAGGAGTCATAAACCTACAAATGTAGGATTGAGCACTAATACTATGACAACACTGTACAATGGAGTATACCTGGGCATACTTACCTATGCTTGCTCAGTCTGGTATGAACTACTACGCAATTCACATGTAAGAAGAAGGTTAAACTCATCCCAACGAACAGCTCTAATTGCTGTAACAAAAAGCTACAGAACTACGTCTTTAGAAGCACTGCAGGTTATCGCTGGAGCCTTACCTATAGACCTACTAATACAAGAAAGAGCAAAAGTTGTGATATTAAAGATGAACAAGGAATACACTGCTTCAAAATATCGCAGAATTCACATAGAAAATATTGAAATCTGGCAAGAAAGGTGGCGAAACTCTGACAAGGGAAGGCATACACACAATATATTCCCTTCAATAGAAGAACGGATGAAATTTTCATGGATAAGTACTGACCACTACACTTCACAATTCCTAACAGGTCACGGGAATTTTAAACACAAATTAAACTCTTTTAACTTAGTGGAAAGCCCTATGTGCCCTGTGTGCATGGAAGAAGACACAGTAGAGCATGTTCTAAATGATTGCGTTAAAATAGAAGACATACGAAACAAGTACACAAGGAAGATGGCTATGGAGGATGTTGATATTAAGGATATTAATCAAATTGTGAGAGATAAGAAGACTTATGACATATGGAGAAATTACACCTTTGAAGTATCCAAGAGACTGGAGCGTTTCGATAGTTGGATGCACGAACAATCTCTGATGGAAGATCTGCTTTCCGATACGGAATAACTTACTACAGAAAAATAAAATAACTCTTTGAATCTCCTACACAAGTTTCTTTGGCTGTTCTTCTTGTGTATAGTGTAATCGAACAGCCGGAATATTATATCAAATTAGATAAATGAACTGAAAAGAATTAATTAAGAATAAGAGAATTAAAAATATACACCAGATCTCTCTTTGAAAATAAGAATAAGAATTATGACAGAATAACGCCCTGGAAACCTGTATAAGCAAGCTAAAAGGATATGAATTATTATATAATATAAACTGTATTATATTATATAATATATATATATATGTGTGTTAAAAATATAATCATGTGTGCAATAAATATAAATAAACTACTCTTGCAAACCTTATAAAAAGGATTATATCCAGAGTAGTCTTTAAGTAAACATACATAATCTATAATATGATTATTTTCTATAAAGCTACAAGATAATCTGTTTATTCCACCGTCCTTGCTCACACGCGGCAGTTCCGACTTAACAATCGGCCCCGCTCTCTTGGATTTCCCCCCATATTTTTGCTATATTTCCAATTTGTACTATGTGTCCCAATATGTGGCATGACAAATCATAAATCATCTCTCCCAGACCTTCTATACCTTGTTGCAACCACATATTTACCAAAAGGCTCTAGTCTGTAAGCGCGGCGAGGATATAACTTATTATTTCACGCGGGCGACTACTACTGTCATGACAACCACACCAGTTCTCAAGTGCAGACTTCAACAAGCAGCCAGAGCTAAGTCCTATGCCATGTCATACCAAACCATGTAGCACGGAAGCTTTATTTGCAAGGGGTATTGAAATATTTGAAATTGAAAGATGGTGTGGCCTAATACCCCTTAAGTTCCGACTGATAAGTTCTAACTGATCGTTTGTGGGGAGGGGGGGAGGCTTTAAGACAGAAGATGCGATGGCTCAAGGCGACGAGCGAGGTCGAGCGTGATCACGAGCTTGCTGGAGGGGAGGGTTCCTCGGCGGGCGACGGGGAAGGTGTTTCCCCTGACGCCGTGACGGCCCGAGGCCAGCCGGACCCTGGGAACATCTCCCGCCCACACGCCGCGGCTCCGTCGGTCGCGGCGATGTTGGTTTCCCTTGTGAGGGGGGGGGGGGGGGTTGACCCTGTCCTGTGGGCGAAAAACGGAAGCAACTCGTCTCAAACCGCCGAAAACTGCCGAGCCACGGTGGAAACTGCCGACAACGCCCTATATGTACTTTTCAAACCCACCTAACGCGACGGGCGCAACGGGAGTAGTGACGGGCAGAACGATCCAATTGACCGAATCGATTCATTTGAATCAGTTCCGTGTGATGATTCCTTCAATATATTCGTTCGTTTCGTTCTTTTAGTTCTGACTGCCGACAATGGGATCACGCACATCTCAAGAGTCATAACTCGTTCACTCAATCAAATATTCGTTACGTCTGGTGGGCTGGCCTTGTCGCCTGTCTGGTCTGGTCGGCTCGGATAGCTGAAATCCCATACGTCTAGCTGATACAAAAAATGTGCGTGAAAATATTTTAAAAAATTCGCTGAAACATTTAGTAAAACAAACCTGGGCAATCCATGAAAATTAATTGTAACGCGATATTTGTTGAGTCGCTAAACCCTCCCCCTCCCCCCACTCATTTTCATGGTACCCCTAATAGTTGATTTGTTATCGTTTACTTTTGTGAACACGCACACGCTGGGATTACTGTTTACTGTGACTCCTGACGTCACGAGTTATTTTACGAACGAAACAGACTGGCCGGTTCACTTTTCTCGTTCTCTCGGCGTTTTATATCCTCCCATATCGTGTTCAGCTTTCGAGTAATCGACTCTCAAAGAGCCAATTCTTTACATAGTGCACGAATCATGTCCTTTCGTTCTCTCGAAGATTCGTTCGTTTTGAACGTTCACGAACGACACATCACTACAGCGGAGCAGCCCAAGGTTAGTAGAGAGAGGTTGTCTCGATCCCATAAGAACAATGTAGACAGCCCGACACTCCGCTCTGACGTCATCTGCAGCCCCGCCGTTCCCAGCCGTAATACTACACCTGCTGACTGACGGCGCTCTCTTATCAGCTCGGCTCGTTTCACATGTCTGATACGCAATACTTATAGTATTTAATTTATGCTTTGTTGATTACTGTTAATTATAATCGTTTTGATATGCTTTTCAAATGACAAAATGCTGTGACTGAAAACAAGGATGAATTATCATTTCAACATATTTTTAAGTGACAGTAAAACTTTTCAAAATATCAATGATGAATCCATGAATTTTTAAAAATTAATATAATTAACATGTAACTAGTAAACAAAATGGTTTATTTGTATTTATTTCTCAGCAAGATTATAATGTTTAAAATAATTGCATATCAATTTCTTAGTGTTTAATAAAAGTAGCCATAGCTCATTAAAACGTTTTGGGAATGTTTACAATATAAATAAACTGAGGTTAGATTTAAAAATAAATTTCTAACATGAATAGAGCAGTTTTTCGTGTAATAGTTTCATCCTGTTTTGCATCATACTGGAGCGTTTTCTTCACTTTTACTTCGTCAAATGAAATAACAACAATGCGTTCGAAGTCTAGCAACGAAGAACGTGCTACATTCAAAATTTCAAACATGTTTACTAGGATACCTTTTCTCATGTCAAATGAATATGCCCATCGTTGAAGAGTTGAAAGTCCAAGTAATGGGAAGTTAAGTTTCTGTTTTAAAAATAAATAACATCGCTTACTGAAATAACGCAAAGTGAAAGCGAGAGCTATTTCCTCATTGGTCCAGTTTACTCTTTTTTTCAACGAAAGTAATGTCAATTTGATTTTTTGAAAAGAAAAAAAACACTTGAAAGAATATTCCGCATGCGGAACTCTAACGAAGAACGTTTTCTTGTTTGTTTTTAAGATTTAAGTTTTCTTTTTTGAGTTTTTTCATGACTTCCAAATTTAAAACTGACTTTCTTTCGGCAAGAAACAAATTTTCTTTAAGAATTTGGATTTACTTCCTAAGCATTTCAACCGAGTCATTGTTAGAACAAGACTTTGAATGCTTTAACTGACTACAAGAACAGGTTTATTCCTCACTTACATTTTCATTTGAATCTACGATTAATTTACATAACATTTTTTTTTTTTTGTTTTCCCTGCATTTAACTCTGTCTTCTCGGCGCACACGACTTTCAGGGGCGGAGCCAGGGGGGGGGGTAGGGTTCAACCCCCCCCCCCCCTTTAGCACCAAATCTTTGATTAATTTCTTATTCATCACTCAAATTTCATATTAAAATTAATAAAAATTTTATCATTACAATATTTAAATTTAAGTGTCGAAAACTACTAAAATAGCACTATTTTATACCTTAAAATCCAAATTTTCCCGGGGGAGGACCCCCGGACCACCCGCTTTAATACGGTGGGGGGGGGGGGGCCGCATGCTTCTTAACACCCCCCATACACAAATCCTGGCTACGCCACTGACGACTTTCCAATGTTTCTACATGTGTTGTAATTCCAAGTTTTAATGAAGGTACAGCATTTGGTTTAAGACGTCTTTTAGCGCATGCATTTAACAACTCAGCTTTCAAGTCGCGCTCGTAATCATCATCTGTAAAGTGATCTGAACATATATTATGTAAGTTGTTTTTGGATTCCACTCACCATCACGTCGGCATTTCTGAACCCACACTTTCAACAGATGATCATCACATGGGAATCGATGATATTTTATATGATTTGTTTCAGGTAAAGATTTTGTTTTTACAAACTATTTGTACACACAGCCACTGTACACCGCGTACCTGGCATTTTATGTTTAAATACAACTTGTTAACAGCGTTTAGCCTAACAAAACAAATTCACTTTAAATTCGTGTTCTTAACGTTTTGCCTGCTAGTTATAATTAACGAAGCACCCGTGCACTTATGATATAAGCAACACCAACATTTTATAACACACGCACTCTTAATTAAACTCCTCACAACAATAACTCTCCCTGCATTACGCTGTATATTGACACGTTATTACGAGCAGATGTGCTTGTAAACTAAGTAACTGATAGGAGCGGACGGGCTGGCAAGCCGAGCCGGGGCTGCAAGTGACGCGATGCGCAGAACGATGCGCAAGCGATCGAGGCAACCTCTCTCTAATAACCTTGGGAGCAGCCTGCGTCACTTGACTTGTCCGAAATTTGAAATAATCGCGTTATCATCTGGAGACAGTCTAAAATGCCAGCCATCCAGTGCGGAAGCAAACGCGTCCTGAATGGCTCTGTCAAATGGGAGAATGGCTTCCCTTGCAGACGGCCGCCAATTACAAGGGAACAATCGCTAGCGCGAAAATACCTTATTGCAGTTTTAACGAGTGATCCAATTTTTTTTCGCAAAAAAATATACATACCCCTTATCACGGGCCTCCGAAGCGCCTGGAAATGCAGGAAGCCATTGAGAGAATAACGAAAATCCATGTGATGCAATCACATACAGTCTGGACAGAAGACAGTGAACGAAAAGGCATTGGTTTTGTTAAGTGCAAGTTTGTTTGTTTGTTTGTTTATCGTCTTTATTGGTGGCGAAGTTAAGGCGGTACGCCTTCTCTTACACTTAACCACTTTTCTGCAATTACATCAAAGATTTGAATATTAAAAACTAAGCATGATATAGACTAAATATTAAGAGAACAAATTAAAATTTTAACTTAATGTTCAAATATTAACTATTACAAAATATTCAACCATAACTAATTATAAAGTAATTAAAAACTAAGCATAGACATACATAAAAAGGAAAGTAATTAAACATACAGCAAATAGTATCAAAACCGAAAAAATAAACATTAGGTGCTACTACATTAAAACCAGTCACACACACATTCACACACAGAATCAAGCAGTAGGGTAGCAGCGAAGTGGTCATGGTAAGCAGTTGTTACAAAGATGTTTTTTCAGCCTGTACTTAAAGGATGCTAGATTTTTTGTTTGCCTTGTCGCTTGGTCTTATTTATTCCAGAGCCTGCTACTCACGGTTGCAAAAGATCCCGACAGACATTTGGATGAGTGCACTGGGATAGATAGCATTGGGTTGCGTGTGGATCGCGTGTCATGGCTATGGTAACTATGTAGGTAATTAATACTGGCTGACATATAATGAGGTGATACCTGCTGCAGCACCTTATAAGCAAGGATAAGTATGTGCATTTTGCGTCTTTGTGTGAGAGTGAGCCATTTTAACTGCTGGTAGTATTGGGTTAGATAATCACGTAATTTAAGGTTAAAAATGTATCTTACGCAGCAGTTTTGGAGCTTCTGTAGTCGCTTAGCTAGTTTATCAGTTAGATCAGGAAAGAGGACATCGCAGTAATCAAAGTGGGGCATAATTAATATTTGAACAAGCATGGTTTTAATACTAAGTGGAAGCAAATTTTTTAACCGTCGTAAGCAGTGAAGGGAAATATGTACCTTCTTACATATTTGCATTATCTGCTCCCTCCAGGTTAAGGTTGTGTTTATCAGGACTCCCAGATTTCTTACGACGTTAGAGAACTGAATATTAACTCCTTGGAGCGTTAAGTTACAGCATTTGTTAGGAATTAATTCAGTGAGCTTATGAGGAGAACCAATTAATATTGCTTGGGTTTTATTTGCATTCAGCCTGAGTTTATTAACTTTTGCCCACTTAGAGACAGAATCGAGATCATCATTGACAGAACAAATTGACTGATTGATATCGGTTGCTTTTGCGTGAATATATATTTGCACATCATCGGCATACATGTGGTATTGGCAATGTTTTAAGCATTTAGGTAGATCATTTATGAATATAGTAAATAAAAGTGGCCCAAGAATTGAACCCTGAGGAACACCTGCTACTATCGGGAGCCACGTGGATACTTCGGTATTGAGAACGACACGTTGGTAACGACCACCTAGGTAGGAATTGAACCATGTATAAACACTATGAGAAAAATTATATTGAATTGACATTTTTCGTACAATAAGATTGTGATCTACTGAATCAAATGCTTTACTAAAGTCAAGCAACGTTAGGATCGTTATTTCACGCCTATCAATAGCATGACGTATGCTATCAGTAACATTAATGAGGGCAGTAGTGGTACTGTGGCCGGGTCTAAATCCTGATTGGAAGGTATCTAAAAAATTTCTCTGTAAAAGGTAAGCATAGGTTTGTTTGTGCACCAGATGTTCAAAGGCTTTGGAGACAGTTGGCAAGATGCTTATAGGGCGAAAATCTTTAGCTGTCTCAGGAGACTTAATTTTTGGTATGGGCTTTATGTGTGAATACTTCCACTCTGTCGGGTATTTACCTATTGTAAGGGATACGTTAAAAATATGTTCTAATGCAGGGACTACAAAAGGTAAAATAATTTCCAGCATTTTAATTGATATTTGGTCGTTACCAATTGCATTACTTTTGATGCGACGCAAGGCTTTCGCTACATCTAGACATGACACAGGAGAGAAGAAAAACTTATCTTCAGAATACTCAGAGTTGTTAGGTACGAATGTGTCAGACGATTTGGTTGTGGACGGGATTGACGTATCTGTATGCTGGCTAACGAAAAATGAATTTAACTGATTTGCTGTTAAATTATGACTTTTAAGATCAGAATCTTTCTGTGATGAGTTAATACCCGCTGTTCTAAGACTAGCCCACAATTTCTTAGGCTCAGAACGAAACTCGTAGAGACCGTACAAATGTTTTCGTTTGGCTGTTCTGACAGCTTGAGTACACTGGTTCCTGAGTTTTCTGTAAATTTCAAACATTTCACCTTTAAGAGACGAGTTGTGTTTTCTTTCTGTTTTGAAAAGTCGAAACGCATGGTCTCGTTTTGCCATTAATTTACGGATGACAGGTGTCATCCACGGAGAGGGGGCGCGCGTTATACGCTTACGAACGACAGGAGCATGTTGGTCAAAAATATGGGTAACTATCTCATTAAAAGTGTTAACTTTTCCGTCAATAGTACTGCATAACAGAATGTTATGCCACGGAGCGTTTGCAGCCTCATCTATAATTTTGTCAGTATTGATGTTTCTTAAGCTCCTGTAAGTTACGATCCTGGGGGAGAACTTGGGGACTTTTAAGGAATAGGTTACAAAAATGAGGTCATGGTGGGAAAGTCCAGGGGCTGCAAGTTGTCCATGGTTCAGAACTCTTTCTAAGTTAGATGCTATGATTAAATCAATCCACGTGCTAGTTGTTTCAGTATGATGAGTAGGCAAAAGTTGGCAGATGCTAAGGTTAGAAGAAGCGAGCATATTTCTCAAATAGCGCGTATGACTCGTTTCATTAAGAAGATTAGTGTTAAAATCACCCAATATTATGACATGTTCATACATCGAGACAGCTGATATAATAGCTGTTTCAAGTTCATCGCCATGGAGCCTATCCAAATGCCCAGAGGTGCCCACCCCCTTCCCAAACCAACAATCTCACCTTCTCATATTTCCAAGTGTAGTTCTATCCAGGTAGTCTGGGGGTGCTAAATCAGGATATTTTAGAAAAATTGTTTATCACAATCGTGTTTTAATGCACATTATTATAACACTAAAATATTAAAGGGAAATTTTTAACTGATAAAAATTTTGATAATTTTTCCCAATGGCGCCACACATCCCCCTGTGAGCGGCCCTACAATTACAGTTTCGTTGATCCTCTTGCCAGCTTCGAAAGAAAATATTAAATCCGTGTGTTTACAATATACCTGTGAGAAATAATGTAGGAGACGCTAGTAGCTCACCCTCGCCGTGCACTGAAGTCTCGCATGCGAGCCACGGTGGCCGCGGCGAATATCCGCGGAGGAGTGTTTCGCCGCGGGAGGCCGCGGTCACTCGGGGTCAGCGAGGTGCGTGGTCGAGAGGGAGGGGGGGGGGGCAGAGAAGGCAAACACGTGACCTCTTTCTCCCGAGCCCATCTCTCGGCGGGCGGGGCCTGGCCAGTGTCCATATTCCAGGCGGCCTGGGCCCAGCGTCACTGACACGCACACGGAGACGGATCTCACGGAACACAGTTCCTACAACAGCGCGCGGACGGACCCGTGCAGTTAGCTCGAGTTGCTCAGCTCTTCCGTTTACGTCGGTCCGTGCGACCTATAGAAGCCGAGTACTTGGCTGGGGTACACATCGTTTGCCCTACAGGCGTTTGCCCTAAACATAGGGCAAATGCCTGTAGGGCAAACGACTTTAGGGCAAATGCCGTTTAGTGCAAACGACTGTAGGGCAAACGCCGGCAAGCACTTATATTTTGGATTAACGAAACCACACCAACTTTTAGGGCAGACGCCTGTAGGGCAAATGCCTGTAGGGCAAACGTCTGTCGAAAAACTTATTTTAGGGCAAACGCCTTTAGGGTAAATGCCGGAACTTGGTCCGAATGGGATTATCAAACATTTTGTGCAAACGCCTTTAGGGCAAATGCCTGTAGGGCAAACGCCTGTAGGGCAAATGCCTTTAGGGCAAACGCCTGTAGGGCAAATGACTTTAGGGTAAACGAAGTTTAGGTTATTTTGGGTAATGTAGGTTTTTTCAATTATGTATCGATTCAAACGGTGTTCTTGTAGTTTATATTTTCTCCGCAGGTAGCAATACCTCAATAAATGTTTTCCCTCTAAATGCAAAGTTTACAAAACCGTCGCTAGATGGCACTTATGTAAGCCTATATCGAGGTTTGGTGGGAATTCATGTGGTATGAACTTCCTAAATTCACCAGCAGATGGTTCCCTGCCCTAAGTTCAATGTTATCGAATATTTTTTCTGTAAAATATTTCGGAACATTAGGTGATGTAAGGTCTTCGACCAAAAAAAATAGTATAATAAAAAACAGTATTGGCGATTCAACAAAAATATTGCTGGAAAAAGGTTCAACTTTTTTTCCGGGGCTTTGCTTATTTCAATTTCAACTTTCAGACGCGCATTACACTATGATTACTTAAAATAATACGAGCATATAGGTAAATAATGCGAATACTAGCTGTTAAACATTTACTTCATTAGCATAATAGTACTAATGCGGTTAAACTCCTACATATTGTTCATACTATTTTATTCTGGAATGTATACACAACATACAGCTGAAGTACACAATGAAGAAGTATTCCAGTTCGTTTTGTTCTGGGTTTTCCATAATTTGCATTTAGTTTGTAATGTTTGTGTTAGATCACTTTGACGTTCAGTTATAAGAGTTGGCCGATAAAAGTCATTGGTTGGCATGATTCTTAAAATAGGCTATATCCGTAATATAATATATATATAAATATATCCATAATGTTTCCCATATTTCCATAGTGGATTCCACTTATATTCCCTAAATAAAATAATGAAAATACGTAATGGTATTTCTCAATAATAATAATGTGACTAGCCCACCGCACACAGAACGACTTTCCTTGCGGGATTGTATGCATATTTGTTTGTTCCACAATATTCCTTCCTTCTTCCAAAGTGACTTGTAGTGACGCGATGTAATGTTCACACTTACTTAATAGTTCATTTTCACGAAGATCACACCCTTGTACATCAGTAACTTGCCCTGATGAGGATCCATAGTCAACATTTGGTTTAGTCGATTGGAGTTCACGCCGTTTTAGTATCAACCGACTGTCTTCTTTGTAAGCCAGTTGACGCCGAGTTGTGCCATGTCGAATCTTTTTACGAATAACTTTCTTGTGTATTGAACCAGGGCTCCTACCTGACCTTTTTTTGAAAGGACTCTTCTCCCAAGCTAAACCTTTCTTGTATCTTGTCCTGCCATGTAACATTTACGCTGAAAAGAGCCTCGCTGTGTCTGTGTGTAGGTAATTTATTATACTTCACTTGTTCCCATAAAACTTATTAGGAGTTAAGCTATAGATGGTCTGGGCGAATTAGCAAAATATGCACTCTCTCGATGGAAGTATTTTCACCGCATTCTAGAAACATATTAATAAAACGACAGATTCAGTTGGGCACATGTTATATAAAAATTGAAAATAGTCATGAAGGTCACGGAGGCTATTTTAACAGTAACTTTTAAACACTGAAAATGTTTTTATAAATGCGTATGTATAATCCTCTGCCTTAAATTATTTTAGGGTCATCGTTTTTAGGACGACTTTAAGTGAAAATTCCAGCAGGTAAGGTTAATAAAAATTTGTAAGCTCCTTTTGTTAACACTTGTTTTTGTATATAGCAGCAATATTAAATTAAGTTAATTCGTTCGCTAGTTAACCCCCCCCCCACCTTGGAAAATATTACATCAACTTCTCTGTTAAAAAATGATTTAAAAAATACAATCCAGTCACTGAGATTGGCGCACCATCTGTTGTAAGGTTCAATTACCAGCTGCATTCTTAGACTTCAACGTTGCGAAAGCAAACCGTATTTGCTGCCATCTAATTTGTGAATTTTGTACTTTGTACTCATTTGGAGAATGGTTCCAACATTTGTCAACAGGGGCGACACACGTAAGGACATCTATCTTCGAAAAGGTTCGTAGGGCAAACACCTGTAGGACAAACGAATTTAGGGCAAATGCCTGTAGGGCAAACAACTGTAGGGTAAACGCCGGCAAGCATTCATTTTCAGATTATTGAAAATTCGCAAACTTTTAGGGCAAACGCCTGTAGGGCAAACGCCTGTAGGGCAAACGACTGTCGAAAAACTTCTTTTAGGGCAAACGCCTTTAGGGCAAATGCCGGAGCTTGGCCCTAATGTGATTATCAAACATTTTGTGCAAACGCCTTTAGGTCAAACGCCTGTAGGGCAAACGCCTGTAGGGCAAACGCCTGTAGGGCAAACTACTTTAGGACAAACGCCTGTAGGGCAAACGCTTTTAGGGCAAACGCCTGTTTGGAATGAGGAATGCGAGAATATGCTTCGAAAATGCGTTTAGGGCAAACGCCTGTAGGGCAAACGACGCACTCCCCTTGGCTGCAGTGGTAGCCATGGCGGTTTATGTTCTAAATACATTAAAAAATTTGTTGGTATTCTATTATTACGCTTTCCTTTACCGCCTACATTTCATTTAGGCCGTAACGCAGTATTTTATCCAGGGAATATCAGGTAGAAGTCAGGGAAGTGGAATTGACGAGGGAAAGCCAGAGAATTGGCTATTAAAAATTCTGGAAAAAGTCACGGACACAAACTGAGAGAGCTTTTTTTTCTCAGATGTTTAGTGCATAGTCATACACACTATACTCGCATATACGCCAGCTATGGCGTGTGAGGATGATGGCGATTACATTTTCTTTATTTCTTTCATAAAATTGCAAAATAGGCAAGTTATTTTTAAAAAAAATTAGCAAGGGAGATTATAAATTTTGGTCATGAAAATTCATGGAAAAACAATGAAATTTGAATGGATTTTTTGTGTGGACACCCTTTATCGTTTAATTTTCTAAATTTGGCTCCGTTAAAGCATAGTATATAATTTGATGGAAATTAATAGTGAATGGTTGCTGTAAATAGTTTCCCCTGTGAAGTCATTAGTAACGGCATGTATTTATCGCGAAACAATCTAAACGCTCATTTGACTGCAATAAGTTATGCCCGTTATAGCTATTATACCCTTGTAATTGGTGGCCGTCTGCAAGAGAATCCATGTCATATTTGGTCGGACTATTCAGGTCTCGTTTGCTTCCGCACCGGATAGCTGTGATTGGTGTGCTAGAACATACATGTATACCTGAAATAAACCCAGCCAACCACGAAACACATACGTATAATGCTATTAAGTTTTAATCTGGAAAAGTTTGATATGGAAATATTTTCGCGAAATATTTCGTGGCCCTACGTATAGGTAGAGACCCCGGAAGCCTAGCGAATTATTTTGTCGTCAGGCTAAAATACAAAGCCTTTCTGTTTGCTCTTAACAACGTTTGTCTGTACCTACCTTGGATGATTTCTAAGCGAGAAACTTTGAGTTCTGGTTAATCAGCACTTCCTGATTCGCTTACTTCCCTTCTAGCTGGGCAGCGTTGGCTCACGGTCGTTGAGGGGCGTGTCCAAATAAACTGCTGTCCAGTCACGAACACGATGCACGGGTATGCATGTTTGCTTTCTACACTGGTAAAAATTTTTCACCTAATTTTACTAAGAACGCTGGTTAAAAATTACCCAGGGATCTTCGTTAATGTGCGGTTAATTTTGTGAATTAACGGGAAATTAATTCACTTACATTGAGCAGGAACCTTGTTAAGTCAACGTTAGAACACCCCTCTGCCTTACACTTGACTGAGCGGAATTAGTAAGTTGGAATACGGCGTAGTTTTTACGATGATTCATTAATATGGTAAATTCTTCGTTTAAAAGTCCATAAATTTGCTGTATTTTCTAACAGTGTAGCTCGCGACCAAATGAATCCGAGAAATGTTAGTACCTTTATGCGTAGGTAACTGAACTGGGTGCTGGGCGCTGCGCCAAGCTAGCCGGAAGTGTTGTTGCAGGGCACACATGCCCTCCCCTACCCCCCCCCCCCCTCAGGCGCCCGCGCCCACGCCACCTGCGAGCGGCCTCGGTGCAGCTGAAGATGTCGGCGCCAGCTGCGCTCCGCCCCTGCAGGCGCTACGCTGTTACAACTGTTGGTCATGCCGATACACACGTCTCATGGTGTGTTTTTGTTCTTCTCTGGATGCTGCTCTCGAGAGAAAGCGTGTAGTCTCGAACATGACTTGAATGTGTTGCTGTTGGTTTGCTATTGGTTCAGACTATCTTTGGCGGGTAGCCCGTGGCCCGGTTGGAAACGTCACAAAAACATACAAGTTTTCATAGTTTCACGTGTCGTCGAATGTACAAGCGAGAGTTCCGGGTCTCTACTCATAAGTAAGTAGATCAGCGCTCAGTAGCAGGCAGAGTGCTTCAACACAGTTTATTTATTTATTTATTCATTAAGCACAAATGTTTTGTAAAATTAAGCGTAAAGATATAACAAAACAAACGTACATGACTAAGCTAACGAAAATAAATAGACAAAAAAACAAGAAAGTGATAAACAACTTACAAAATGCAATAAAAATAATTACTAGCAATTAATGAAACTTGATTAACGCACATTAAACTACGTGTTACTGATATCAAAAATGATTCTTTTTTTTTTAAATAGTGTCGGACTACGGTGCTCTTGACACGTCTTCGACGACTCCCAGCCAGCTGTAGACAAGGAGAAGAAGTGGTTACTCAAACAACTGTTACCCGCCAAAAGATGTGAATTTGTTATCGACCAATTAATACACTTCAGTCCATCCTGGAGTGAAGTAAGTTCGCGAAATAATCGTGCGGTTATATTTAGGCAACAATCTAAACTTAGGGCAGTGTGTTTTTTTCCGAAATAATCTGTTCGCTCTTTAGTCTGCAATAAAGTATGCCCGTGCTGGTGCGACGATTCGGTGTTCATGAATATGAGTCACGTCGGAGAGTTAGCATCGAACCGACGACCTCGTCAGATGAGCGCGAGGCGTTGTTGACGACGACCACCGAGGAGCCAGTTCCTCTTGGTGGAGGCGTGTGATCGGACTGCCTATCCGCCGTGGCTCCACATTCACTAATAACGTTTACAAAAAGAAAGTAGTTAAGTTTATTTAAAAAGGTAATTTTTAAGACACACGCCATTGATTGTTTGAACTATATGTCATAGATAAGTATGTTAGTGCCTGATGACAGGAACAGATCTCAGTTCCTGAAACGTCTCAACTTTTCTGTCTTAGGAATCCTAAGTGTTCGTCTGTGTTGTGTTATCTGTTTAGTATCATCCTCGAGTTTCTCTCTGCTTGTCGCTGGGTTGTCCAAGGTTGTTGGTTTGTCTGTGTTTACTGTTCTTGTTGCAAATGTTCCAACGTCGTCAGTTCACTGTGTTCGAGTGTGCTGTGAAATGTTCCGAATAATTCCTTTCACGGAATTCTCCGTGCTATCTATGATTTTAACTTCTGACATCGGCTAATTTTGGCTTTTTTCCGGTATGTTTTTGTGCAATTTTCTTTTATTGTTTTCGTTATTGGGATTTCTTCATGACTAGAGACCTGCAAAATTCGCGGTTTCGATGGCCTTCAGGATAGACTGCACATACCCCTGTACACTAGAACAAATAACGCAAGTTCATTGGCTGCCGACTTGTAAGTCGTCTCAGCTGGTTTGTCTGTGATTCGATCTTTCTTTGGTTGAGGGTTTATAACTGGTTGAGATTCGCCCAGATGAACAGTAAGCCAATAGCAAAATTATCTAAGAGGTATATGTGTTTGAATTCTAGCCTATCACCGAACGAATCCGCGAATTTTGCAGGTCTCTATTCATGACATACAGCGTAAATTAGCAATGGCATATATCTAAAAAAAAAAAATAAAAAAAAAAATAAATAAAAAAAATAAAAAAAACATTCTTCTCAAAATAGCAAAATCCATTCAAAGAACTTAAAGTAGTTTGTTTTATAAAATAGGATAAATTGTGTGGATTTTATTAGTTTATTGTATTGTACCTTCACAAACTTTAAATTCACCAAACCCATCGTCAATATATAAATAAAGTTAGAAAATTAAGTAAGATCACAAAACAGAAAAGAAAATTTAACTAGGTCCAATTGACAGCAGATCAAGGAAACCTTTGTTTACCTCAGCTACATGCAATCTGCTTAGAGAAAGATAAACCTGGGGAACAAAACTAACCGAAATAATCATGTAAAATTATATATATTTGTACATTTGTACATTTAGCTACACGAAAACAACTGTATCAGTGTATCACTACAAAAAAATGTGTTCGCAGTAATACTGTGTTGTCCCAGAACTCCAGTAGTCAAAAGTTATTTGTAAACCGTTTCCTGAATATCTTTCCAGTATTAGCTGCGCACATTCATTAGCATAATGAAACAAAATAAAGTCCAATTATTGAATATTCGGTTATCTTTTCCATGGTTTTAAAAAAAAATTATGCTTGAATGAAACATCAATTAAAATGTAAAATTATGCCCCAATTTTTGTAAGAAATACTCAGTAATTCATATATGCAGAAATAACCATAGTTACAATATATTTGTTGTAGTGTTACAAACTATTACTTGCAGGGGCTCAACAACAGGGGGGGGGGGGGCAAGGGTATTTTGCCCACCCCTCTGAAACCTTGAAGTGGGGGCAAACGGTGGCAAAGAAAGTGCTGTGTAATAAATTTTTATATAATAAAACTGCTTAAATAGCACCATTTTCCACCTTGAAATACAAATTTTCCCGGGGGAGGACCCCCGGACCACCCGCTTCAATAGGGGGGATCGATGATTCTTTATAAAAAGGTATTTCCCCCCCCCCCCCCTTTGGAAAATTAGTTGTTGCGCCCCTGATTACTTGGCAACTTGTTTTGAACGTAATATTTAGTGACGGTAGTGACGGAACGATAGTCTGGCGGGTGGACTGCACTGTACGCTCCCCCCGGCCGCGGTGTAGCAGTGCAGGGGGACTCCGGCAGCTGCCGCCGCAGGTCTGGACTCGCACCTGCCCCGCTCTGCACTCGCTTCCCGCGCACCGTGCACTCAACTGCCTTCCTTTGCCCCGTGTGGGGATCAAGATTTACCATCGGAAACTACATGACGTTAGTGAATAGAATGTATATAATTTCTGTACTTTTACAAAAGATTCGTTTGGAAAACAGTTGCCGAGAAATACAGTAGTTTGTAATACACAGTAACGATATTGTAACTTTGCAAAACACATGGCTAGGGTTATTTTTTTTTTTACATATATGAGATATGTTTTTCGAAATTGGCCCGTAATTTTATCTTTGAACTAATATTTCATTTTAACATATATTTTTTAAACCATGGAAAAGATAATCGAATAATTATATTTTACCATTTTTTAGTATGTTTATTAATGTGTGCAGTTAATACTGGAGAGATATTCAGGGAACGGTTTACAAATAATTTTTAATTATTGGAGGTACTGGGGGGACAACACAAAGCATAAATGTCTGGATAAGAATCCGAACCCAGTATTACTGCGAGCACTATTGTAGTGATACAGTTGTTTTCATGTAAATGTACAAATTTATAAATATCTTTAATTTTACTTTAGTATTATTGTTCCATTTACCAAAAAAAATACACTGTTCTTTGTTCAAACTTGACTCTTTGAATGATTCTTCAGTGTGTATCAGAAATAAATATAAATATATTACTCTGATATTTTATATGCAATACTAATAGAATGTATGATTTAATGATAAATTTGGGAGCCTACAGAAATTTGTTTTGTTCAAGAGGGAAAGGAATATGTATTAAAACCATACTAAAGAAGAAAAGTGTATTTTTCTTTCACAGTTGATTTTTTTTACACATTAGCTTCAATATAATTATTACTGGGATAGACAACGGTTTCTCTGGATGAACGAACATAAAAACACATACGATAATATCATCCAATTTATTTATGAAAGTTACCAATGAATTTTATTATTTCTCAACTATAATTTTTTTCAATTACAAGAGAACTTCTACACGTATAATATTAAAATCAAAAATATGCAAAATTAGTATGGCTACTCGTAGGGTAAAGTAGTTATATACCTCTTAATCACTATCAGGTATCCTCCGAGTGAAATCTAAATGATAGCCACTGTAGACGTATTTTAATTTAAATTTTATAAATATTTAAAAAAAGTTACGTTACATGAAAATGTTAACTAAATATCGAACAAAATCGTCTAGGCTTGAATATTCTCAAACTATATGCTAATCTGGAACATAAATAAATTCAACACTTTTTACTGCACTTCTAATATACCGTGGTACGAGCATGTGACTAACAGTAAATAATTCGGTAGAAGTTGTTTTCCCGGTCGTCGACGTGGGTTCTGCGCAGTACTGACGTAGACGCAGTCAACTGGAACTCGTGTAAGTCTTTAGTGCTTCTGGTAGTTCGCTGCAAAGCGTCCAAAATAGTCGTCACACCAAATCGTTGATTCAGTTAAGAGTTATGGAACTCTTATATATCATAATTTCGTATTACTCTGATCTTATTTTAGCACTTCAAATAATGCTTGCTAATATTTCACTTCCACAAATGTTGGGAGTTTTGAATTATTTCAGCTGTCGAAACCAAATCCAATGCAATATGTGTAATCAGTCATCATCTTCTGTTTTTTTCTCCGTGAAATATCTTAAATAAATGTATTTATTGTCTTTTCTTATATCATATTCAAACCAACTTAAAATTCCGCGACGAACTGATTTCTTTGGTTGAGGAATGGTTATAACACACGTCTGAATTCCTTGACGGTTCGTAGCTTACTAAAACGATTTTAACAACATAATTTACCTTAATCTTATTAAGGGAGAAAGTTCTGACCAATCAGCTTTCAGCGTAAAAATTACATACAATCTTTTAGAGCACGACCTACCTTGAAAAAAGGTCATAAAACTTGAGAAGAATTTGTTTACATGGTTTAAACACAAATTTTCTCGCATAACAGAGTTAAAATACTAACATAAATAAGAAATTATCATTTCTAGGCATTTGAAAGACTCTTTTTCATTGGTAGTTAAGTTAAACATTTTTTTTAGGCCTAAGATTGAAACATAACGCAAATCTATATGATACAGGAAATAATAATTGTGCATAAAGATTTAAGTTTTTAATTACACAGCACAATTTTTTCTGGAATATTGTTTTCTAAGAAAAATCTAAATCAACTACAGTCACATGTATGTGGGTAATTACTCCACGGTATTAGATATAATTCTCCTTAAAAATAAGTGTCAGGTCCGTCATTTGCAGTGAAGTCGTTGGCTTTCACTTCGTGAACCGTCACTAAACAAAACTCACAGCTTGAAGCTGGACTTTCAATCATCCGTCTCATCCGTCCGTCACCCGTCCGTCAATCACGCGACCTGCAGCCAACCAGACGGCCCGGAAAATCCCATCCGTCCGTCCGTCAAAACCTTGCCAATCTTAAACTTTCGACGGACGGACGGATGAAATTACCTCCAAAATGGCATCAATATACCTATGGCCGGCGACCTTAACTGTCTTATAAGGTTTCTAAATAACTATATTTATTCCATTAAACGCCATTAACATACGTTTGAACATAGTTTTCACAACTGAAAATATTTTAATAAATATCAGAGTGAAAAAATTTAATTATTTATTAAGTGCTTAACTTTCATGATTGTCAATATAATATATCTAAACAAGATAAATTTTCACCAGTATTTAAGAATTTTGGTCTGTTGGCAGTATTAAAATGAAAAAGTATTTGACGTTCACGTGGCTGATTGTGAGTCGCTCGGCTGGTACACGGATGGACGGGAGACAGTTGGACGCGACGGATCATCGTGAGTCCAGCTTATGGCGAAGGACTTGACCATCGTCAAAAATAAAAATAAAATATTTTACTACCGACCGATTGTGCAATTTCTTGGTTCAGATTTTAAAAAAAAATACTGAAGAAGTTTAATGGTGCAAACGTGCTGATTTCCAATTGAAGAGCTTAAACATCAGAGATGGGTTCAGTGGTTGTACGTTTAAGAGTATTCAGTAAAAAATACGGGGCAAATATCATACTGAGGGAAATCCCAAGATCCATTGACCGCTGATCAGTCCCCTAACATATCCGAATTTCGCCGCTCGTTCAAGAACTTCGCGGTCGGAATAAAAAAAAAACACCCTTTTGCGAGTTCATACATTTTCACGAATTTAAAATGATATAAATGGAACTGACATAACATAACCTTCCTTTCATTTTATTTACGATATCTTAGTCTAGCGAAACCCTACCCTTCTGGAAAAAAACAAACATAAGGAACGATTTTTGTAAGATTTTTGTTTATGTAAAATACCCTAACCTAACATATCTTTGACTTTTACAAAATCAAAATCAAAATCAAAAGACGTACGAAAGCAAATTTTTCGGGCATCTGACTGTCAGTTACGGTAGAATGTTTCTCTATCCAAAGGTATTGAAACTTCATAGAGTGATAATTTTTATGAGTATAAAGTGCAGCATGTTTAAACATGCTCGTCCACAGTCCATGTTTACAACCCGCCACATCCCGTGTACAACTGTTGTTCCGTCAAACCAATGCAAACATGCGCGCATAAAGAAACGGAACAACATTACGCTAGTTTGCATGTTACCGCATTCACGCAGGCGGTGTAAAAAGGGCACATAAAGGCAGGGTCGGACTGGGCCGGAAGGGCCCGGGTGGCTGACCACAAGCCCGGGCCCGAGACTAGATGATGGTAGATGGGATACTATCGGAAAATACTGAGATACACAAATTGAGATAAACAAAATATAAAATTTAAATATCAACGATGTAATAAATTATTAGGTACGGACAATAGCTCATCAGGTTACCCACTACCAGTATAAAAGGACCTCCCTTAATAGGCGAGTATCATATAACTCGAGCTCAGTTCAAGGTCAAAGTATAGTAACCTGATAGATATTCCAATAATTATTAATTATATTAAACACACATTGAAGAAAGGCGTTCTTTGAAAATTGTTTGACACAAGAGACTGATATTAATTATATAGTCCCTCCTCTAACATCAATGGGAATCGTCTCTCACAAGTCACTTGCGTGAATGAAATTGTGAGAATTACACAATATGCAACATATAAGGTGGTGTACGTGCTGATATGCATGTTATACTGTGATAAAAGTTTACATGCACATGGTATGCAACTTTGAAAGACGTCAAAACCACTTCTGGAAAAACACATGGCATCCTTTGCTGTTTGGTCTAAGTCTAAGACATCTTCGTCTTCTTCTTCACTTTGTGAATCTGAGTCTTGTTTATGTTGCCTAGGTGAAATGTGCTCATCCCAACGAGTTTTAGACAGTTCATTAAAATTATTTGCAAAAATTTCAGTTCTTTTGACAGCAACTCTCGATCGACATTTGCAATTGATGCGAGAGACTTAGTGCATCATTAGGAATCCCATTTTCGTTGATTTTATTGAAGTTTTTTCGGGTCCAAACAAACGGCATCTTTCATTAAATCTTCGTTGCAGATGAATTTTTTGTTTATTTTAACCAAAGCTGTACTAACAGGGGCGGCCCTACACATTTTTCAAGTGTAAGCGAACAACATTTTGGCGCCCCCCCTCCCCTAAAAAAATTAAAAAAAAAATCTAAAATGATAACTTTATTAAAAGAGCTTTTGATAATTTTGGTTTACAAAGCAGTACCACGTGGTTATCTGTAATATTATTTATACACTCACTACTTTAATAAATTAAATAATGATATTATATAAAATAATTTACAAACTTGCATCAATTTTTACAAGAATAAAAAATGCACCTATGTTATAACTGTACATAAAATAGAGAATGTAAATGAATATAACTACACTCACATTATAAGAACGTATGGCAAAACAAAAAATATATCATTAAAAAGAGATTTTTCTGGCTTTCATTTTTGCGAATTCATTAAGTATGAAATCGGTGTCCATTTCATTAAGCAACTCATTTTCAATGGCCATTGTTGCCAGCCCACTCAAACGCTCTTGAGACAAACCACGTGGTTATCTGTAATATTATTTATACACTCACTACTTTAATAAATTAAATAATGATATTATATAAAATAATTTACAAACTTGCATCAATTTTTACAAGAATAAAAAATGCACTTATGTTATAACTGTACATAAAATAGAGAATGTAAATGAATATAACTACACTCACATTATAAGAACGTATGGCAAAACAAAAAATATATCATTAAAAAGAGATTTTTCTGGCTTTCATTTTTGCGAATTCATTAAGTATGAAATCGGTGTCCATTTCATTAAGCAACTCATTTTCAATGGCCATTGTTGCCAGCCCACTCAAACGCTCTTGAGACAAAGTTGATCTTCAATAAGTTTTTATCAGTTTTAACTTAGAAAGACTTCTTTCACCACTGGCCACTGAAACCGGAAGAGTCAGAAGAATTCTCAGCGCAACAAAAATGTTTGGGAAGGTGTCCATATAACCATTTTTGGTTATGAACGACAACACTTTAACTGGAGAACTTTCAGACGGCAGTGGCGGTTTTGCGACAGCCTCCGACACTGACAACTCTTCGACACCAACATGTTTGGCTAACATTTGTTTGTCCAATTCCTTTACGGAAGTTGAAGCCGAAAAAAATCTCTGTAAAGCTTTCGATTGCTTCTCATCTTCTTTCGCATGTTGTAATTTCCTATTGCGGTTAAATGACCCAGATGTTTTTTTACTACTCGACATTATGATAATTAAAAATAATTACAAGAACAACAACACGAAAACCACAGCTACACAGCATTATTAGTTTATAGGCAACAAAATGAACTATAACCTTCACACAACCAATTCGAACAACTCCGTTGACACAACTAATTCGGGAATGGCATTTCCATTTCACGTCAATATCGTCCTATTACCACGCTGCCGTGCCGAGGTATTATTTACGGACGAGTTCATATTACCTAACAGACGCGTTGGAAAAGGGGTGTGGTGCCTGGCGGTGTGTGTGTACATGTGTGAGAAAGAGGGATATCGTCTGCTCTACAGTGCTCTGCTGCATCATGCGTCTTGCGTGATGTGAGTTGGGCCCATCAAATTCGTTCCGACGAGACGTCACACTTTAGAGGGCGTGGTACATGGTACGACCGGTTAGATCGATCGCCTTCCACCAAGCCGATACGGGTTCAATTCCCGGCCGGGTCACGTAAACTAGGTACTAATATGTACCATGGACAAGGCCGGGGGTTTGCCGCCTTCGGCGGCTCGGCGCCCCCTTTTGACCAGCGCCCTACGCGGCCGCGTAGCTTGCTTATACCTAGGACCGGCCCTGTGTATTAATAATGACTTTGTAGACAGAAATAGAATAGAATCTCTTTGGGTCTGTAGCCAATAATGTTGCTTCATCTTGGCATAACTCATAATGTTTCTTCGGTTTTTTTTCCGGGTCCAAACAAACGGCATCTTTCATTAAATCTTCGTTGCAGATGAATTTTTCGTTTATTTTAACCAAAGCTATATTAATAATGACTTTGTAGACAGAAATAGAATATAATCTCTTTGGGTCTGTAGCCAACAATGTTGCTTCATCTTGGCATAACTCATAATGTTTCTTCGGTTTTTTTTTTTTTTTTTTTTTTTTTTTTTAGAAATTCTTCGTAACGGCAACGTGGTTTGTATGTCGAGATCAATGTTTTCGGCGTACCACAAGTCTTGAACATCGGATGCAAATAAACTTGTAACTTTGAAAACATCATCAAAAGTATCTAAATATCTTCGTAAATTCATATCTAAACATTTGCTGAATCCCCAAGCTTTAAGATGATCCAATATAGGGATTCGGAGATAATGGCTTACTGGGGTTGATAGGTCAAACATTTTCTTGAATGTGAAGGCTGTCAGGATAGTTTCAAATTTCAAAAAGGAATCCATCAATGCCTTTGCTTGGAACGAAACCTTTGGCTCGAACTCCGTGCTCGAAGATATGACACTTAAAGTGTTTATTAACGCGACATATCGAGTTTTCTCCATAATAGTGGTCAAGGCTTTGTCTTTAGCCACCATCTCGTTTTTCCAATATTCTGTAATCGTCTCAATTTGTCTTGTCCAGCTGTTAATTCTGAAATTTTGTCCACCCATAGAGATGTGCGCTTAAATGATTCATGCATGAATACACTGGTAGACTCCAAGATCCTAAATAAATTCTTTGCTTCAGTACAGCTTGACGTCGCGCCTCCTAGCGCTATGTTTAAATCATATGAATAACAATGCGTGAAATTTAATTTTGGCACTTCTTCCTTCAGTTTTGCTTGAAAACTATTATATATGCCTGCCATATTTCCGGCGCCATCAAATGACACGCTAATAAGATCTTGTAAATCTAAGCCTAACTGGACTACTTCATTGCTTACAAGAGCTCTGTAATCTTCTCTTGTTGATTTCCGGACAGGGACCATGCTGAGCATCCGTTCTTGTGGGATCCCATTCTTAACATAGCGTACGCAAATTGCAGCCTGGTCAACAACACCAACATCCTGACAAGAATCCACATTGAGGCTAAAAGATCTCGCCGCCTGGATTTCTATAACGATTTCTTTTTTAACTTGACGTGCACATATATTTATTAATTTATTTATAGTGGTTTTTGACAAAAAGGTAACAAGCCTACCTCGACCCTTACCTTTTCCTGAGTCATTTCTTTTTTTTACTTTTAGTAATTGCCTCGAATATGTGGGCCTTAATAACTGGATCATACTTCGACAACAAGACAACTAAATTTAAAAAGTTTCCGTGCTTCTGTTTCTGGTTGTCGTCAGCGATATCCGTTAATGATTAGAAGGCCTCACTTGTTCCACGATAAGCAATGCCTTGTTTAGATATAAATAGTATTATATCAATTATTATTTTCAGGACCAGACGCATATTGGAAATCTCATGCATATTCTTTCGCGTGAGATGTTGTTCCACATTTCCCACCCCCTTTTTTTTTTTGCTGTAAGCAAGGCGACCATGGCTAACTGATGACTGTGGCTTTCCTCGTGTTTGACGAGTTGCTCATAAATATATTTTTTGGACGGAGTAACACCATCAATAGATGGACCTCTTCCTCCTCCTTTTTTTTTTTGTGTCGTCAGACGCAAAACACATTCAGGCAGTACAAAATAGCTTATTTAATTCAAGAGAATAAGAGACAGATTCTCGTAGAATTAAAGTTCCTGTTGGTAATGTTCGGTAGTAAACCCGATTTCCATCAAAAGGCAAACTGTTTTTATCACCCGAAGGTTGCATAGGGTGAACAGATAAGAAACTTAATTTCTCAGCAGTCATAGCATTTTTTCTTGGCGGAGCAAATTCAGAAAGTTTTTGAATTTCACTGTAATCATCGTCTGTAAATGTAAGTGGCTTTAGCGCAACGCTATCGATATTTGCACTAGCTCCGGTATCGCTAGAAATTGAAGTAATTGTGTCTTTAAGATTAGAAATGCATGCATTTGTTTCTTGTGATGCTGTGTCCTGCGTGATTAGTATCGGTACAGCCGCCGCTACCATGCTCTGTTCTGAAGTAGGCTTGCATGCGAAACTGAATCCAATTTTTCGTCTGATACAAATATTGATGATGATGATGATGATGATGATGATGATGATGATGATGATGATGAGGGTCCTGTAAAAATAAAATATTGTATATACATATTTGATAGCTATGCACATTCACGAAAATTCATTGAAATCGGTGGTGCATGGTTTCGGAAATTTAATAAAAATCCGCCTTTTTTCCTCTACAACAATACGAGTAAATGGAGCCTCATTACAAAAGTTCAGCTATCTAGGTCCGAAGGTTTGGGCTGAGCATTAATGATTTAATCAGCCAGGACGTTTGTATATAATACATTAAGATTTCTAAAAATTGAGCATTCTCTAAAATATTCCGTACCTATCTGTAGTTTAATTCATACAGCTGAAAAAAATATATAAAAAGACGTAACTTTGGCTTAAAACAGGTAATTTGGACAGATTTTAGAATATAAAAAAGGAATTAAAAAGTGAAACTACGGGTAAAACTAGCAAATATGAAAATATTTGTTAAATTAGAAAAAAAACATCTGTATTAAAATAAATCTATTAACCTGGTTGCGTTTCGCTCCGATTTTGAGGATCTTCAAGCTCTTGAGATGTAGACGTGAAGGAAAGCCTGGATTGCTTTGGATTCGAAGCAGCTGTTTGTAATTCGATCTTTCTTTTATTTTTCCGTTTCTCGGAACCAGATTTGTGTTTATATGCCGCTGAATGTGACTGAAACCATTATGTATATCAATTTTAGTAAGAAATACATATATAATATTAGACATGTACAAAGGCTGCAAAGTAACTTTTTTTCAGAAGGCAATTAAAATAATATGCAACTTACCTTTTCCATTGTAATGGACAATTCAGTTTTTTGATGTATTAAGTGTTTAACATAATATAAGGAGAGTTAAAACAAACTACACACATCACACATCCAAACATGAAAAACCATAAACAAATTTAAAAAAACGTAATATTATTAACTTGCACTAACTAGAGTATCGGCGATAACGGCAATACAAACCGACAAAACAATGGAATACGATGCCAGGAGCCAGGAGCGCGTGTCGGGGATTCCCCAACCACAAGATTCTTTACTTGCGTAATGCGTTCCGTTTCATCAGAAGTATGAGATGAGAGTGAATAAATACGTTACGTTCGTTAATTGTTATTTATAAATGCTTCAGTACGGAATCAATCGAGTTTTTAAGAACATGTCAAAATTAAATTTCGTTTTTTTAACATCTATGAAACAATGTAAAATGTAATGCATAACGCTATAATTATACACGTCTAAATAAGTTGATTCGATCAAAAGTTATTGCCGTTCAGAAAAAAAAAATTCAAAACTAGTTTCAGGGGGTGGCTTTCTCAGGTTCAACCATTTTTAGAATTTTTCTATTTCATTTCTCTCTAATTGTATGAACGAACTATCTGATCTAGTATTACATTTAGGTCGCAAGAGCTGGGACCTAGCCTGCGCGGGCCTCCTATTCTACGGTTGCCGCAAGCCAGGCCCGTGGGGGCCCGCGCAGGCTGGGGCCCGGCTGGCAAGTGCCACCTCGACTATATGGCCAGTCCGACGCTGCATAAAGGCGTGTTTAAGGTAGGGAGGGAAAGCGCAGTGGGCACATTCCTTCATTTTCCTTTTTTCTCAGTAAAGGTTAGAAATTTTTGCGTTTCGTGCAAATCAAACCAACAGAGCTGAGAAATAACTCTGCTTCAAACATAAGTTAAGTGTTTAGGAAAAAAAACTTTTATTTCTTAAATTTTTTGTCTATTTTGCCTTAGAGATTCCATCACTTTAAACCTTTCTATACATAGAGCACGCGACAATACTTAGCATTGTTACGAGATTTGTACAAAAATGTTCCTGTCCTTAAGCATTCAGTGCAATAGTTTGTTGTATATTTTTCCACGTTTGAGGCTTTCAACGCACATTTTTATCAGTTTGAATTGAAATCAGTTTATTAGTTTGCAAGTTATTAAATCACATGTTTTATAAGAGTATAAATTTGTTACATTTTACATGTGGGGAAAAAATGTAAGCACGGTAATTCGCTGGGGTTTCAGAGTTAAATTTTTTTAAAATTACTTCTTGCTGTTCATTTTAAAAGAAAAATCAAAACCAAGAAAATAATAAATTTGCGTACATGTTTTTAAAATACTTTTGAAATTAACGTTTCACGAAAAATTAGCCTTAAATTTTCCACAGTTGAAAAAATATAATTATATTCTTCATACCAACTGTGTTAGCGAGGCGGGTCTCAGCTCTCTCTCTCTCTCTCTCTCTCTCTCTCTCTCTCTCTCTCTCTCTCTCTTTCCCTTGAGTAGGAAAGTAACTGGCGAACACTCGATACGTGGCTAAACGTTGCTAAACGCTGCTATAGTTTGGTCGTGTTTATTTTAAGTGCGCTTTTTATCATGCATCGTTCTTGAGACGCAACGGAATTATTGTTTTTACTAAGAAATGCATATATTTGTTTTACTCATGCGGTTTACTTGCTAGTTTTATCGACGTGCAGTTAGTATATGATCAACGGAACTACAAAGAATGAATTTAAGTAAAAAATAATTTGGCCTTTATCGACTCACTTTCACAGCTCATAAATTTGTAAACGAACGTTAATAGCAGGAAAAAAATAATAATAAAACTTGACGAAACGGGTTTACAACTTTCAGATGCAAATTTAACTATATAGTGTGGATAATTTACAACGCCACGAATAGGTTATTGGATGTTTTCCTGCTGCTAAAACCTGGTAGAAGGGGGAGGGGGGTAGTACGATTTTGACAACAGGTATTCTTTGGATCGATACATTCTGCTTTTATTCCCAGACGTGTGTCCGTTTAGTCTAATTTTTTGTGGCTTCTGTAAGTTTAGCAGCCTGATTTCGGGTTAGGAGCTTTGGTGATTTTATTTCCGACTTCTGGTTATCACATTCGTGTAATCGCCAGTTTATCGCAAGCAACGCAGTTTCACGACCGCTGCCACCGAGGCAGTCTGTGGACTGCTTCGTGGTACCTTTGAATATATATACTGTATAGAAGTCGCCAGACCAGGTTAAAATTACTAATACGGTTTTGAGGTAGTTGGTTAATTCACCGCCGCAATCGCCACCATCTCTAGGGCATCGACTTGTGGTGGTCCCTAGCGGACAAGTGTTGAACTCTTCAAACACCCCTTCCCCCTCCCTAAGAACAACCTTGAGCTGCAGTGAATGATAGATTGGGGGTGCGGGGAATGACAGCGGGCGACAGTTCTGCGCTCTAACGTGTAAATAACAACTAAGACGAACAGGGCGTTACGGCAGCGCACTGCAGCGGTGAAGTTCCCAAGCTGCTCCTCATACGCTTCTGAAAAACGTAGAGTAAATCCTATCCACTTGCGACTTCTATACAGTATATATATTCAAAGGTGGCACTGGCTGCCTGCGTGGTCACGGCTCATTAGACAGCGATGGTGAGCTCGCAATTAAACTATTCACGCTCCGTCGGCCATTAACGGCCGCTTTAAACTGTGGGAAGTTTCTAGCCTGCCGGAATATTCTTGCAGAAAAATTAACAAACAAAACGTTAACTGTTTCTCAGAGTTTTTTTTCTCCCTTGCAAGACACGTTAAAAGATAATTAGCAGTTTTAACGAATTCAGCTCAAACTAATGATTTAACTGTTTACACTTACACATGAACTGTAGTTTATAGTATGAATTTTCGAGATATATTTTTTTTACTGCCGTTAAAGGATATTAATATTCAAAACCTAGGCATTTATACGTATTTTTTGGTGTGGTTTTGGTTTTTAAAAAAGAGTGTTATAACATTATTGTTTTTAACAGTGTGTTTATTCAGAAATGTGAGTGGTTTATAATTTATTGCTGGAAGTTTTTCTTTTAAATCGTAACAAATACTTACAGCTGCTTTTGACTTCACACTTTCAGTTTATTTAGCATGGCACAGGAGTGCGATGTGTGAGTTTGATTCATTGCGGTTTCGCCAGGAAAAACACCGAAAGAAAGTAACCCGCTAGCTTGTACTTTTTATGTTACTGCAAACTAAATTACAAATTCCGCGTTTCAAATCCAAGCGAGAAACTCATAACTAGAGGGACGGAAATTTCGCTTGTTCAATGACCTACTGGCTTATACTTGATTTATCTGTTGTCTCTCGCGTTGTGTTTGTGTTGTGTTCGCAGTAATACTGGGTTCGGATTCTTGCCCGGGCATTTACGCTGTATTGTTCTACTACCTCCGATAGATAAAATCACACTATGAAACGTGATTTTCTATGATTCTCTGATCTTAGGTGTTCCTAAAGTTTTTTTTTCGCTGATTCCAGATCTGCAATCTGTTTTTTTCCTATCACGTATATTTTTTTTTACAAATTGAGGAAAATAATTTTTTATTCAAACATAAATTTTACAAAGGGAATTTTCATTGCGAAGGGGAAATTTTATTTTGCTAAGAGGGACTAGTTGGCAACACTTATCACACCCAGCTGGCTTTAGGAGGGAAACAGTAATTTATTGTTTACATTATGTAGTGTGAGGTTATATTTGAGAAATGAGTTCCCGTAAGTGTTTAAATAACCCAAACGTGTTCTGTTATATCTATGGTAGTTATGTAACTACTAAGCAAAGATAAGACATCAGTAGTTTTGTGAGGAATGTCTATTATGCTTACTTAGGCATAAAGATTGGTGGTAAAGACTAAAACTGGGCACCGCACAAGGTATGTCGTACATGTGTCAAAGGCCTGAGACTGTGGAAAAATAGTGCAAAAATCAATGCCCTTTGCAATTCCAATGGTTTGGAGGGAGCCAAAAAATCATATTAACGACTGTTATTTCTGTATGGTTAACGTTCAAGATCATAAAGCAAAAACTAAGAGGGACATGCAATATCCGGACATTCCTTTGGCCATATGACCAGTTAGTTAAACATTGTGAATCTCTTCCTATCCCAGTTACATCTCCCGTTCTCGAAAATGTGCTACAGGGGAGCCGTTCAGAAAATGAATGTGATAAAGCTGATATGATTACAAGTCCGAAGAAAATTCTGCGCAAAAATTATTCACTCAAAATGAACTTAACGATTTAACTCGTGATTTAAATCTGTTAAAAGATGCTGCTCAATTGCTTGAATCAAGATTGAAAGCAAAAAATCTCCTATTACCTGGATTTTCGTTCTCTTGGTATAGGACCCGAGAGAAGGAATTAATAAAATTCTTTAAAGAAGAAGACTCTCTGGTTTATTGCTGTGATATTGAGGGTTTATTGAATTTCTTTAAAGTCAGAATCCAAGTGAGTGGAGGTTATTTATAGACTCGTCCACAAGTAGTCTCAAAGGTGTAATTTTACATAATGGAAATTTCTTTGGTTCATTGCCCATTGTGCATTCAGTACATATCAAGGAAACATATGAAAATCTCAAAGTTCTTCTAAAATGCGTGAACTATGAAAAACATTCTTGGACAATTTGTGGTGATTTAAAAGTTGATGGTATGATACTTGGTCTACAGTCTGGCTACACAAAAATGCCGTGTTTTATTTGTGAATGGGACAGCAGAGCCAAAGACAAACACTGGAAGCAGACAGACTGACCCAAAAGAAAATCCCTACATCCCGGTTCACAGAACAGAATAAATGTGCCACTTGTTCCACAAAGCAAGGTACTATTACCTCCTCTTCACATTAAACTCGGATTAATGAAGCAGTTCACTAAAGCACTTCCAAAAAAAGATGACTGCTTCCAGTATTTGGTATCCAAATTTCCGAAAATATCTTATGCGAAACTGAAAGAAGGGTTCTTCGTGGGACCGCAGATCAGAAAATTAATGAAAGACAGTATGTTCGAAAAAGGCCTGGGTTTTTTAAAGAAGTTGTGGCCAACTTTTTAAGTGACAAAAAATATCCAGAGTACAAAAGAATGGTTAAAGAAGTATTGGAGGATTTCATGAAATGAGGATGTAACATGAGTATGAAACTTCACTTCTTACATTCACATATTGATTTTTTTTTCTCTAAGAAGTCAGTGAAGAACAAGAATAACGTTTTCTACCAGGACATAAAGGACATGGAAAAGAGATACCAGGGAAGGTGGGATGTAAAGATGATGGCTGCCTACTGCTCATGCTTAAAAGAGATGGCACTGCTGAAGGAAGACAATCGAAAAAGAGAAGTTTCAACCCACGTCAGACATATCTTGAAGTGAAATCAGCGAAGACGTTGAATTAAATTGTCAGATACCGTTGTGTTTTCATAACAGTCATAGAATTTTTAAGTGAGTGTAATATATTATACTATTGTCCACTGTAATGCAAGTACATGGCAAGTTCATACTGGGTTATAAAATACACGACTTTTAATTGAAACTCAAATAAATTGTTCACTGTTATAAAATTTCATTTACTTAAGAGGTTTTATTTACCATTGGTCTGAAAAAGCGTTTTGGGATGCTAAATAGCGCATAATTTCTTTAATACTTAATTTATTATTACTATTGTAACAAATAATTTAAATAATAATGTAAATTAATTATTAAAAGTGAAACCATTCAAAAATATTACGTTACAAGAGATAAAACTGGTGATAACCAACTGTATTTTAAATTTTCAGCAATTTTCTCTCTTGCAAGGTAAATTTTTTTAATGGTTTCAGTTTTAATCATTAATTTACATTATTATCTCAATTATGTGCCACAATCATTATTATAAAGAAAATATTAAAGAATTAATGACAATTTATCATCCGAAAACGATTGTTCAGGCCAGGGCTGTCCTACTGACCCTTAAAAAAACTCGAAATTGAACTGTATAAAAACCTTACGTGATACAGGACTAATAAAATCACATCTCACATCCACATAAAAAATACTTCTGAAATCACCTTACCGTCTCAAAACATCGTTCCGAAATTTTTAAAAAGTCGCATAGTGTTAATTGTAAACCGTTCCCTGAATAGTTGGTATTAACTGCGCATATTAATAAACATAATAAAACAAAAAGTTCAATTATTGAAAATTAGCTTATCTTTCCAATATTTTAAAAATATATGCTTGAATGAAATATCAATGAAAATATAATTTATGTGCCAATTTTTGTAAGAAATACTCGGTATTTTCTCGAAAATTGTATTTCATATAGGTATGCAAAAATAACCAGAGCCATGTGTTGTACAATGTTACAATATATTTTTTGTAGCATTGCGATTTGTTTCTTGGAAACTGGTTTCCAAAGGAATCTTTTCTAAAATTACAGAATTGATTTTTTTTTTTTCTGTGCACAGTAGATTGAGTTTTCTGGCAAAGCAAAGAACTGTCATTCTAGATCAAACCACTCCGCCCGGTTTTAAAATATGTATTCAACGGACTTGCGAAATACAAAACACAATAAAAGTTTCCCTGGAACCTTTTCTCAACTAGCAGGAGAAAAATTTTGTAGATAAATAATTATTCCAAAAGTGAAAATCCTAATCCCTATGTGTTATTGGCCGCTGTGTTGTTCAAGGTTATAGTTTCTCTGTATTTTCTTTTCTTGTTAAAACATCCCCGTCGTAGTCAGCCCACGTTTCGTTTGTACTGAGATACTCTTTTCGGACTAATTACTTCCACGGAATTCTTTGTGCTGTCTATGTTTTTACTATTTGACACCTGGTGATTTTAGCTTACTTTCTATGTGTTTGTGTATTCATCTTTGTTCATTCTTGTGGTTTATCTGTGACATACAATCAAAACTAGCAATAGCTAGTGACCGGATAAATTCGCAGTTTCATTTCGCGATAGGCTTCAGTGATTGGACCACAGTTTGTCAGAATGACTGAGCCAATTAATAACCCTCAACTAAAGAAGTATAGAATTACAAACATCGCAGTTAACAGGTGTCACGTATTAGCAGCCAATGAACAGTTGTGATTTTCCTGAATGCATAGAAGATCGTTGAGTATATCCTAGAGGTCATTAAACCGCGAATTGTTTTTAGCAATAGCGTATTTTCATAAAAATGTTTTAAATCAATATTTCTCAATGCAGGAATCTTTCAAAGGAACGGATGAATATATATGCAAGCCTTGGCGAGTCTCACTTGTTATTTTCATTCGAATGACCATTTTCAGGAGCTTTTACGAAGTTTGATAATGCATCATCATCTATATTATTTATTCTACCACGACAAATTTGCTGGAAATTGGTTTAGCTAAGGCCATTAATGTTTTATATGTATGTTCTTCCTTCGAGTACGTAGGCGTTTTTTCGCTGCCAGAAGTCGTAACATTGACAGCAACACGATTATAAACCTACCTTCAACAAGTTATTTACTTCGAACCAAAACACGTTTTCTGAGCAGATAAAATCTTTTCCAAGCATTCAAGTATACTACTCAATTTTCAGGCTGGTATGTGTAATTTTTTTTCTTCCAAAAAACAGAGTTTTGATTAACTGGAAGGTAAGTTTGTATTTGGTGTTTGAATTCGCTTTTTGTCGGTGGTGTGAAACATGAAAGTTGTAAATCTGCCAAAACTTTATTTATAATGGAAGGCGCTTAGCTTCAGCCGGAATACAAAACAGGTTTTGTCGTAAAATGCCGCAGGGTGAAAAATAAAATACGTTTTTGTTTTGTTTTAAAACATAAACAGAACTCTGTCGGCCTAGTGGAGACGGGTGAGAACTGTATTTTAACTCGACACACCCATGTCTGCGGGTGGACTCGCACCCGCGACCTCACTGTTAGAACTTACAGTATATTTACGGACTATACAACGTAATCTCAGATAACTGGCTCTTCGTAGAAATTATGCCTGAATCCGACTTCTGTGTTCTGTGTATAAGTGGGGAAAAAATAAGTTTGTTTTTGTTATAGACTCATTCCGGTTTTGAATGTTTTTTTACATAATAAGATTATTATTATTGATTCATGATCAAAATAAGTGTACTCGGCACCCTTGCAATTACGAAGATAGCCGTAAGTTTACGAATATCCCTGGATCATTTGTAACCAGCGTTTTTCGTAAATTTTAGGTGAACTTATTTAACAGTGTTAATAACGACCACTACACCGTCGGAGCTGGCACAGCACAACCAGCGTCCAATTATTTTTATTTATTTTCAAAAATATTTTCTTGTAAGTCATGACATCAAATATCATTATAATTCAATCATTTTGCAAATATTAAATTTTATTTGACATGCAATATTGAAGAAAAAAACGCCGTGAATTATGAAGTCTCGGTAATGCTTTAAAGGTTTTTTTTTTATTCGTAACTCTTTTTTATTTGTAACTTTCTATTTCATAAATTACGTTTGAACAACGTGAGTTTTTTTTTACGAACTGCGTAAATAGTGTTTCTGAAATATTTCTTAATTATTTTTCAGAAAGTATATTTATTTTTATTTTTTATTTTTTTAGAGCAACGATTGTTTTGCGATTTCATTGGGTAGCAAAGTGGACTTGAAGCACTTAAACACATGCTTCACGCTGACGAGTGGACTGCAGTGTTGTTGACACGCCCTTGACTACCCCGAGCCAGACATAAGCAAGGAGAAGAAGTGGTTACCCAATCACGTGTAACCCGCCAAAGAACGCGACCTTGTTTTTGACCAGTTAGCACTGTACCTCGGCACTTCATATGCACGCACTATACAAAGACAAGTCGAGTGAAATCAATTCGCGAAAAAGATCGTGGCTTAAGCAATTTGTATACTGTAAAAGGTTGTAATTCTTAAAGGAAAATCCTTGGAAACTCAGTTGCAAACGATGTCACTTGTAAAACAGCAAGGCAGAGCTTTGTAAAATTACAAATTGTATAAAGCTCTGCCTTGCAATTTGACAACTGAGTTTCGAAGTACAGAGTACTTTTGTTTGCAGTTTAGAGACCTAGTTTTCTGACATTGGCTTAGATTCCATGCATTTGTACACACACAAGTAAATGTATTTCGCTCTTTTGCTGCTGCCAGATTTTTATTTTTCATCCGGATTGCATATGGTTGTATCTTATGAATTTTGGTAATTTTTAATTGCTTTCTTTTCCTTCGGGTCTTGTCAAATTATCCATGATCCAGAGAGAGTCCCATCCAAACGAATAAAGGTTAGATACCGTAAAATAATATTGGATTCATTTCCCGATCTGCTAGAAGCCTTAACCATTTACCTTTAACTGCTTCTTTGATTTTACCACATTTAATCAGAAGAACTCTCACCCACTGAAAAACCCTCAAAGAAAGACGTTTCGAATCACAAACAACCAAGATGACAAGTCTCACAAAGTCAGTAGCCAATGGACAGGTAGTATTTGCTCGCGTGCTCAGAGAGAGGAGCAGGGAGTCTAACCTAGAGGCCATCGGACCGCGATTTTTTGTTTTGGTCCCTAATTTTTAGTGACCTGGTAATTTCGTGGATTCATCTGGCGTCAGTGTCGAACTAAAATTCACAGGTGTGCTCAACCTTTTTTTTTCCATTGGTCGATTTCTTAGTGGGAACCTTTTTTGTCCACGTTAGTCGGCACTATACCTGATTCGCTTACTTATCTCATAGCTAGGCAACGTTGTGGCTCACGGTTGTAGATGGGCGTGTCCAAATAACTACCGTCCAATAACGACCACAGTGCGAGAGTGTGAAGGTTCTCATTCTGACTTGCGACTAAATGAATGCGCGAAAGTTTTGCTTGCGAAACGGAGACCAGAAAAATGGATCAATGGCTACCTCTGTCACTACAACACGACGTGCCACACTTCGCTTCTGATGCGCGAGTTTTTGGCCGAACAGAAATGTTTCCAATCATGGAATCAACATTAGGATAGGCGCACATCGCTAGCCAACACAGTAAAAAAATATTTGTACTTTTAAGTGGATAGTCCTTGGAAATCCAACGATATCAATATTGTACAATTGCAGAGATTTGTACTATTTGCAATTTTATAAAGCACTGTCTTGCATTTTTACAAGTGATATCGTTGTCAACTGGGTTTCCAAGGATTTTCATAGCAAAAAGTGAAAAAAAAAAAATATATATATATTTTCCGTGAAGGAGAGGATTTTGTAGGAGATGTTCAAATTTGTTGCAAGATTATTACTTTCTTCGTAATGAAGTTATCCACCGAACTGTTCGATGACGCCTCGTGTCCAAGCGTGGCAACGCGCACTTCGCAGGGTGCGGCAGGCGGAGAGCCGCGACCAGCAGGAATGTCGACCCCAGGAGTCGCGGCGCGAGGACCGTTGTTTTATTCGCGCCGCGCCGTTGTCCCCCGTGAAGATGTCGAGACACGCGACCTCGCTGACTCCCGAGCTCCCGGCCAACCGGTATGAATTAAAAAAAAAAAAAAAAAAAAAAAAAAAAACGAGTTTTTACGACGTGTGTTTGCTGTTGCAACTCGTCCGTTAAACTCAAACCCCCGCTGAAGTGAGCCTTGTCCGACTTTCTCCTGTAGTCTAAACATGTTCCACCAAAAAATAAGGACCCGTATTCGAAACTCAGTTCATCCATCCTGATCTCTGTTTCTCGAAATCAATCCAGAAAATTCAACACGTTTTGATATACGGAGTTTAGACATCATTTATGTGTATATATGTATATATGGGTGTGTGTGTGTGTATATATATAGAGAGAGAGGGAGAGAGAGGGTCACAGTTTGTGGGAAATACAGGTCTGATAAGTATAGCCCAAATAATTGCAGTTTATTTAGGCTATCAGCTATTATTTACACCATCAATTAAATGTATGGCCACAAATTGATCACACCTCCTTAAGACCTCTTTATTATTCTCCCCACAGTATCTCGGCCCGACGTTGGCTTTATCTACTGTTCGTCTCTTACCACGCACCTCGATTATACCACACTGCTTCGCACTGCTCGCTCGTCGCCCGCTATCGCTCGCCAAGGGGCCACTCACCCTCGGCACTTCACTGCGCCCGCTCTGATGCCTCAGCCTCGCACTCTCGGAGGTATCGCCGCCAGCCCTTGCGGAGTGGCGGCCTGGACAGCCCTCAGGAGTGTCGCGTCACCAAGGTTGAGCAGTGGCGTCCTAGTGACGAGCCAAGCACTCTAGAGGGATGGACAGGCGCCGCTCTGATAGCCCAGGAAGCAAAGGTTTCAACCTGTAAAAAATCTGTCCAAAGTTGAATTTTTGCATTGTAGTAGAGTCGACTATGCTTAACGACTTACCGAAAGTTTACCACTGTGGACCTTGTGCGTATCACCGAAAATGTGGAGTTAAGTCCTAGATGGCCGCGACCTACAGCAGTCTCTTAAAATGCTTCCCATTTATGCAGTTTTTAACGGAGATTCTCCATAAACTTCCCAAAATAATCTAGAAACGCTAGTTTACTCATTAATGTTGAAAAATATTCCGAGTGTTAAGATTAAAGGTAAAATTTAAATCGATTATTTACTGATGCAGGTTTTTGTTTATCTCAGGCAAGGACATAAATTAAATACACCCTAACATATTAATTAGATATATTTCTAATAATCCCTAAATAAGAATGAGTGTCTTATGTCACCCCGGCTGATACACCCTGCGACGCTCGGACCTGTCTAGTAAGAAAACTAATTGCGCTAGATTCTTTATACATATACTGTCTTAAACTTAAAGAATACGCAAACACATTTATAGAAAAGCTTTTCGCATTGGACTCTTTAGTATTATGTAAATCGTTTTTTATCTGGGTCCCAGATACAAAAAAACTTATTTCATAAATTAATCGATTTTAATATTATTTTTAATCTTAAAACTCGGAATATTTTTTTTCAATATGAATATGTAAACTATCATTTCTAGATTATTTTGGTGTTTTTATGGAGAATCTCTGTTAAAAACTACATAAATGGGAAGCATTTTAAGGGACTGCTGTAAGTCGCTGTGATCTAGGACTTAACTGCACGTTTTCGGTGATACGCCCAAGGTCTACAGCGGTAAACTTTCTGTATATTGTTAAGCATAGTCCACTCTACCACTGTGCAAAAATTCAGCTTTGGACAAATATTTTCACAGGTTTGTGCTTTTTTATGACTTAGTTTCCTGTACTATAATCGGGTTACCATGTAGCGGAGTGGCAGGCACTTCCTGTTTCCGGGAGGTGGGGCCTCCCCTTCACCACTCACTGCCGGCGTGAGGCCTACCTCAGCATCCTCGTAACAATATGCACATACATACATACACACACGCGTGTGTGTTCCTATAGACCGTCTCACGCTTAGATTGCAGTGCACGGCCTAGGGCACGTTCTGTTGCCAGGTATCGAAAACGTTAAGAAGTTCAGGTGGATGTACTCCTTTGGAATTCTGAGTGCACGAGAAGATTTTAATAATCCATTTTAGTAATTCATAATCTTCTCGTGCACTCAGAATTCCAAATTTAGTTTGTAAAGTCTCTGAAATATGTTTCCTTGTGGGGATTTTTCCGATAGAATATTAAATTTTATCTAAACATAGTATTTCTTTTAAACATTTTAATTAAAAAGAAACCTGCAAACATGAATAACTGTTGTATGTTTGTCGCGTATCTAGTGGCAAGAAACATTTTATATGTAACCGTCATGTTTGTTCGTCGTATGGGCGATTTTTTGCTGTCGTATCGCACCACACTTGCGCGTTCGCGCAATTGTGATTCCAGCATTTCTGTGAACATCGAACAAATAGAAACAAACAACTAAATATTATATGTTTCTTGTCACTACATTTGCAACCATATACTACAACCATCAATGTTTACGATTTTTTTAACGGATCTTTTTGACATAACCTATTTTGATCCAAACTTAATATTTATTCCGAAATTCCACTGTACGTAAACCTATTTAACATACTTCCAAACGAATTTGTTACATAAAATCTCCAAAATATACCTACTAACAACAACATTATTACCGATGCACCAGTTAAACCAACATTCGAAAACAAAATTTTCACGCTCATTTCAGTAACATCGCGCTCGCGACGCGATCGATATAGAAAATATTTCAGACCGGGAAGTCTGTCGCGTGGGCCATTAGCGTCGCGCTGGCGTCACTGATGCTTCGAAAGTAAGTGGTTAGAAAAATATTAATGTCCATCGCATCGAGGGCTTTTCGAACCATCGAATCTTGAACAAAGTCATGACCGATTCGCGCGTGCGCATATCACGCCGAGGCAGATTGGAGTAGTTATTTTAAGTTTATCGTTACGATAATATGTGCCGTTACTTTCTACGTATTAATTTTAGTTCGTCCTTGACAGTACCGCATTCTCGATTTCTTACGTGACGTCACTATGCTGGGCCGTAGCGAGAATTTTGTGAAGAAGGTGTTCCAGTTTATGTTTATTTTTTATTAAAACATTGTTTTAGTAAGTATGTTTTATTTTTAATGATATGTTTAAATGTTGAGATAAAATCCCAGGGAACAGTAGACTTTTTGAAGTCGAACGTTTACACATAGAAATTTAAGTAATGATTTTTCTTGAGAAAAGAAAACTGAACAATTTATATTTTGGATTTTGTTTAATAGTCTTTAATGCTTATTTCTTAAGTAAATTGTTCGGTTCGGTAAAACAAGTCATAAATACATATATATTATTGGAACATTTATTTATGTTCATGATAAAAATTGGATTTTTTTTGTACGTAACTTTTTTTTGTAAAGATAAAACGTGTCCTGAGTTCCAAGAAGTCAGGGAATTCTCGGCTGCAATCTAGGGCCGGCTACAAGGGCGAAGAAACACTCGGTGAAAGCGAGCGGATCGACCTTGTAGTCATCCTCTCCGGTGCAAGGTCGAGTGTGAGGGGAAAATAGGGCGGGGAGGGCGGATGCTGGGAGCTGGACCAGATCATTTCTCTTTAACCGGCGGGGGGGGGGAGGTAGGGGGCGCATCACGCTTCTCCCTGCCGTCTGACGCGCGACCAGACGCGTCTCTGACTAGCTCGGATTTATCGCTACCGTCGCATTGTCTCTCTCTGCCCCCTCACCCCTTCCTCCCCCCATCGTGACCACATCAGCCACTCTCTCGCGCCTCCTGGCTGTCTTGAAGCCACTCATTTAGCTGCATGCTCTCTTAGAAATTACATTAAACTTGCGGACCTTTCAACGAAGAATTCACCTCAAACGAAGAGGTCTTCTTAATTTGATATAACCGAATCTTCGTAGAAACTAGTTCATATTTCGACGTCCCGAGTTCTGGTTTCAGGGGGCAAACGCACTCGCAGAAGAAACAAGACTGTGTGTGCGGGAGTCTCAACAAGTTTTCTATGTTTTGCTCGTATACCAAGATTATTTTCGTGGATTCATGTTTATACTCAGTGAAACTCGTACCCCTAAATTTACTATTATAACCGAAAATTTACGAATATTCGTGAATAATTTGTAACCAGCGTTCTTGGTAAATTTTAGCTGAAAATTTTGTAACAGTGAACAAATAATGAGGAATCACTATAAATAATTAACGGAGTTTCCAACAAGGAATGCACTTCGAATAAACGAGGTTGTTCTTTGTAGTTGCAAATAACTCGATCTTCCTTGAAATTTCGTCTTAGTTCCGACTCCGAAAACAAGGTAAACACTACGTTGAAGGTCGAAAAGTTGGTTTACTGTACAATTAATTTGTTTTATTTTAAGGTTTCTTTCAATACTTTAAAAATAATCCCCTGCAGTAAAGAGTTCAAATTAAGTCAATTCTGTAACAGTAAACTTATAAAGATATCTAAAATTTAGGAGAAAATTTTGAACAGTACACTTATGAATGTTTCGTGATATTTTGTATACATACTTTTAACACCCTTATACCATCATTTAAAGCTTATTCATTTAATATACAAAACATATTTTGATTTCTTACTAAATGGTTATTGTGAGAGAACAATAAACTGAAGGAGAACCGCGAAGTGTACTTAAATCAATGAAAGTTTAAAAATGATTATTCAAAATCTGCATGTTTGGTTGTTTTTAATACAAAAGCTGCCACTGTCAGTAAAATTACTTTGATTAAATTCAATTTAACATAAGCATATTTTCTCGTTGAGAATTTTTTTTTTGTTTATTGAAAAAATTGCTAACGATGTTTAATGTGTTGATATTGTTAAGTTAAATATGTTCCAGAAAACTTAAAAAAAAAACCCTCATCGAAGGCTAGATATAATTTTTGAAACCATTCTGAGGGCCAGACGCAGATTAATTGATATTGCATTTTTTTTAGAACAATTTTTATCTGTTATATGTTATGTACAGTGGCTACTAAATAAAATACGTAGTATGTACACTGACAATGGAACAGAAATGTTCACGTAAAACTACAGATATTTGTACATTTGTGTATTTACATGAAAACGACTGAGTTACCTACTCCAAAATAGTGTTCGCGGTAATACTGAGTTCGGATTCTTACCCGGACATTTATGTACATCCAATAGTTGAAGTTATTTGTAAACCGTTTCCTGAATAGTTTTCCAGCATGAACTGGTTCACAAGCCGCGGGAAGAAGGACGCGACGGGGAGGGAGTGATGACGGGCGCCGCGTGTGTCGCAGGTACCCGGACTCGCGGCTCGCCAAGCTCTTCAACGGCAGCATCCCCATCGTGCTGGACTCGCTGAAGCAGCACTACTTCATCGACCGCGACGGTGGCATGTTCAGGCACATCCTCAACTTCATGCGCAACTCCAGGCTGCTGGTGCCGGAGAACTTCGCCGACCTGGACCTGCTGATCGAGGAGGCGCGCTACTTCGACATCGCCCGTGAGTAGCTCCGGCCCGCCGGCTGTCCTCCCCAACACTCTGACGAACTCGGGTTTCAATGCTTTTGGGGAAAAAAACTATTTTTTTTTGTTAATTTATGAACGATTTACTAAAAACAAAGTAATTCAAGACGGGGACGCACCACAACGCCGAAATACCACAACGTCGAACGTACAATAACTCCGAAAACCATAACGCCGAATGCCAAATTGACTACAACGCCGACAGCTAGAAAACTGCTGTGTACCACAACGCCGAATTACATTAACGCCGAAAAATGTCATTGCATCAGGACTGCCACAAAGGTTAGGTTAGGTTAGGCTAGGTTAGGCTAGCCTAGGTTAGGTTAGGTTGTGGTATTTCGGCGTTAAGATACATTTAAGAAACACACACATTCATTCAGTTGTTTTTCATTTTGCTCCTGTGCCCTCCCCCCCCCCCCCTCCACGCAGCAACATTTTTCGGCGTTACTGTATTTCGGCGTTGTGGTACACAGCAGTTTTCTAGCTGTCGGCGTTGCGGTAAATTTGTCATTCGGCGTTATGGTATTCGGCGTTATTGTACGTTCGGCGTTGTGGTAACGACCCATTCAAGACGAATTATACCCTCCAAAGGTTAATCCAAAACTGTATACCACAATATTTCTTTTTTTTTTTTTTTCAGTAAATGCTAGGACTGAAATAAAAATTTACCTTTAAGTTCATAAAAAAACAATGAAAAAGCACTTTGGTGTAAATAAGCATGGGTGCATGGCCACCACGCGTGTTAAAAGTGAAACTTCATAGATAAGTGGGATAGGAATTTTTGAGAGTAATGTGATATTTTGAACACGCGTAATCTTGCTTTGAAAATAGACATTTATTTACTTGTTACTCTCCTTGTTTTCAGTGGAATCTAAGAATGCATTAATTTGTTTATGATACCTAAACTATTATACATAACCCTATTGGAAATCTATACACATTGTCACAGTTCTAATGCTGACACTGCATCCAACCACGGATTCGTGAGTTTAGAGTTGTGAATTATGAGTTGCCAAAGTATGCAAAAGTATGCAGAATTATGCGAAAGTATGAGAAAAGTGTGGAAACGTTTTAAAAAGTATTCGAAATCATACGCTGCTGCTGCCATCTGTAACCGGCCATAAACATGTTTCATTTCACAATTATTTTTTTTAACCCCGCACCATCGAGCAAAATTCGTTACTTGCGTTAACTCCGTTACCTACGCACTTCCGTTAACTTTTGGTTCTAATATCACTCTACTGGTGGTAAAAACGTTTTACTTCAAAAAATTACTATAAACATTTAAACATGGTTATATTATGGAATATTATAAACAAAATAAATCACCCTCCTTCAAATACTTGATCATTGAGATATGCAAGAGAGAGCTAAATCTAGAATAGAACAGGCCAAGAGACAATTTATTAGCATGAAACAACTCTTTTATTTATACGCTCGGATCTTAGTCTGCAACTGAGAATACGAATTATTCGTTGCTAAATGTTCTCCGTGTTTCTCTATGGATGCGAAAGCTGGACCTTTGACCAATATCTAGAGTAAAGAATGGATGCTTTTGAAATGTATTTACATCTCCGTCTCTTACGCATACTCTGGTTGCTGAAAATTTCAAATAACGCAGCTCATATAAAGCAAAGAAAATCTAAATCTCTAGGGCACATTATGAGAGTCGAAAGGTACGAGCCATTGCAACTTATAATTGAAGGGAAGGTACGAGGGAAAAGGTCTGTTGGGAGGAGGAGGAAGGAACTCGTGGCTGAAGAACATTCGGAGGTCGTACAGCCGCACGTCAGAAGAAGCCTTCCAGGCTGTGTGCACCGCCAGCCTCCTTTAGGAGAAGGTTCCTCAAAGGTGAGGCCGCACCAATAACTAGGCTATTTTAGCGATGTTCTCTGCGCCAGGTGGCCCGACATTATCACTCTAGTTTGCGACGTCGGAGATACGCACGCCGTGGGATTCGAGCGATGATTCCGACAATTGTGATATCCTGCTGGCGTTCACAGTATGTGAACGTAAAAAGTAATGTGTTCATGAAGTTAATTAAACAATAAAACAGTTTGAATAATTTCATCATTTGATGAAGCAGTTGCGTGTGAGGAATAAGCTGAAATTACCGATTATCAGTTTGATAGCATTCCTTTGAAATCCCAGGAAATGTCCCCCATATCCTGCCTTCTGTGTTCTTCAATCAATTTATTCCATAAACATGGATATTTTCGTATTTCTTCAACGAACTATCGATATGACTATTTAAAACCCCATACTGATAAAATCAAAACTTCATAAAAAAGCAAACGAAGAAGTACAGCCCAGTTTCGCGCGAAAACAAATGTTGGTTTTACTATCTGCGTATGCGTGAAGTCAGCGACGTTTAGAAAAACAGCCGAGAGGCAAACACCCGGTTACGCCACCAGGTTCGCCAACACAGCGAACACAGCGAACACAGCTCGGTGTGGCCAGTGTCACCTGAGATGCAGCTGGCTATATTTTACTCGCATAGCGATCGTAGCACCCTGTGTGTCCTAATTTGAGGGGGTATGTCCAATTACAATTCATTATTTTATATTTATGTTCTACACTTTTTGGTGACTGAAATTTCATAAAATAAAAATATATCGCATACTTTTTTGCATTATTAGCTGGTAAAGTTGCATTTTTGGAATTTTTTAGGTTTAAATTAAATTTGACTGGCTACTGTGTGGTCTAGTTAAATTTCTTTCAGAAAACTATTTAACTGTACATAGCCTTAAAAATCATCAGAATATTTATGAACTCAAAAATGCTGAATAAAATTCTGCTATAATCGAAACCATTTCACGCAGTAGCCACCAGCATTGCCTTTAAACCGAAAAGTTTTCAGTTTTGTATTCCATTTGGTTTTCCTTATCCGTACTGTTTAAAAATGTTAAAAATTCAATTTTGCCAACTAATTGTGCAAAAGGTATGAGCTATATGTTTAAGTACGGCCACTCAATAAGTCAACGAGTTTACCTAACCGTGTTAATAGTGAACACGGGACACAAGCCTGGGACCGGGAGGTGACGAAGCGAGGCCGAGCTGGTGTGGCGGTCCCGCCTCGTTACAGGCGGACCGGAACTCAAGTGTAACCGGATATCGCCGTCGCCCGCGGGGGGGCCGGTGAAAGGCGGGGGCACTGGGCGCGTTGACACACGCGCGCGCGCCGAAGAAATAGTTCCGTAACCACGTGCATAGCGAGAGACTGGATTCGACCGACAAACTTCGGCTACAGTTTAATCATGATAAAAAAAACATGTTGAACGAGTCTTTCAGCACTCGCCATAGATGTGTACCTAACATCTAACCTCAGTAACAAGTAAATTCATGTGTTCTCATGTACCAAATACACTTATAATGCGAAACTCGGACAACACGAAATTGCTTAATAATAATGCCGAGCGGAAAAAATATACGAAAATTGTGTTTTCAACGACTTTTCGGGACGCGAAACACGTTGTTTCCACGCCCGTCGCTGTAATTCGCTGCCGGAACAGGTACGTCGACTATATAATCATTCTGTTAGCAGAGCAAAAGGTTAAACTATAAAATTAAACAGCTCCGATAAAAGTGAAAAATACTTGAAAAAATACTAAAACCCGGCTTTGGACCAGGAGTGTTATTAAAATACTGCCCATTTTGTTAAAAATCACTAAATAGTTAAAACTATAAAGTTTCCATTGGGCTTTGTGACTTTGGTTCGCACCATCCGCCACAGATGGCAGCACCGTGGTTACACAATTCCATTCCATGCGACTTCCTATTCCATTCACGAAAATACTCTTACCAAATGCCATATACCGAGAGCTAATATGTTACACATAAAAAAAACATGACTTGTGAGACCAAACCTCAAAGAATCACCATCATCTGCGATCGCCAAAATGATCACTATTAAGGCAGTGATATGTTGTTGTTCACCATCTCTTTGCTAGGAAGTTCAGGTTCATGCCTACTCAGTTGGCGAAGTGTCTGCAGCCACTGTGTGATTGAATGCTACACCTGTAGTTATATTCTCATATTCGCTACGGTTGGCAATCGCAATTTAATAGCCAGCGTCATGAAAATTCCTCTGCGCGATCCTTTTATTACCCTTTTTCTGCACGCACCATTCGACACTGCCAGAGAAGTTGTCAAAACAAGTTCCCGTCAAACGTTACCGTGCAGTTTTCCCGCGTGGCCATTGCGTAACGGTGAGTTACCAGAGCTAACATAAATCTGTCACGTGTCTTGTTGCGTTACGTTATTTATTCGACAGGGTCATGGTTCAGCGTTTGTGTTTCGAAATGATATAAAAAAAATTTAAAAAAAACATTAGCACCCATAGTTGATTGGACCATTTATTTTAAAAAGAAAGTACCCCCCGAGCTTTATGCAGACCCTGATTAGAGTTCGTGATACTTGACAACAATTAAAGAGATAAAATCATCAACCGCAAGCACTGTTTGTGTTCGTAGTCACGTAACATATCTTCGTCCCGTTCTGAGCACTTAGCTCAATCACACTTCGAGCAGTTGAGGTTTAGCAGTTTGGAAGTGGGCGGTGGCGTCAATTTCATAATCCTATAATTAGAATCAAGGAAATAGCGATGCTTGGTTTTGTGGCGTTCTAACATTTAAAGCCTTCCGTGTACAGTAGGACATACACTTTTCCATTGACTTATTTCATTGTAGAAAACTTGTTCTTCTAGTGAATGCGTGTGGTTAGTTAGTGATAACTGTAAATTATCAGCTCTTGCGTTCGTAGAGACGTGTCGAAATAATTGTGGCCTGGGAATCATTAACTTCATGCAAAAGTATAAAGTATCGCAATCTAACTTGCAACTTAGTAAATTTGAATAGTTTGAGTGTCTCCCTCTACAAACTGGTCTTTATCTTGTGTGCCAGACGCATTTTGTATACAGCAACGACAATAACTTTCTTATTTTACTAGTGCACAGTATGTCCATAAAATAATGCCCTAGTTATAAATTTTAATAGTATCAACTGTAAGTAGAGTTTTGGTTCAAGGTCACATTTCAATAATAACTCAGTTTTAGACAAGCCCATGCGTGAGTACTGCTTTGTTGTTTCCTCACTTGCAGCGCCACCTACGCAAAATTATGAATCCTGAGCGTAAAACGTTTTGTTTTCTGCAATTTGCTAAGAGTGAATCTGTAATTTCAGTTCAATATGCGTTTCATTTATTTGTTTATATGTTGAAGTCCCTGACCGTTGGATTGGTCGTAACTGTCGAGACGACAGAGTTCTTTTTCGCTGGCCTCCACGTTTACCTGACATAACGCCATGTGATTTTTTTTTCCTTTGGGGCTTTATAAAAGATCGTGTCTACGTTCCGCCGCTACCTAATGATTTGCCAGAGTTGAGACACAGACATTAAGAGTCTATTTATTCCATTACTCCTTACGTGTTAACCAAAGTGTGTGAAGAATTTGACTTTTGGTTGGATGTGTGCCGTATAACAAAAGGTGCCCATATTGAACATTTGTAAAAAAAAAACTGGATTAGTTTACCTTCAATTTGAATTATGATTGGTTGTAAATAGCCTAAATTAAACTTTTATAATATACCTACCATTGAAACTGGGACATTATTTTATGGATAACCAGTATTTTAGTCTGAACGTGGTTGCCCTCGGTGTTCAATATCGATGTCAAGAGCCAATGGATGCGTGTTGTTGTTAGAGACCTGCAAAAATGTGTTCTTATTAGGCAACAGACCAGACTGCAAAAACACTGTTCAAAATGTTCACCTTCAATTTACGAAGAAGCTGGTTACAAATTATTCAAAGATCTTCGTAAATTTTCGGGTACTAAGTTCACTTACTTTGAGCATAAAGCCACAAGGATAATCATGGTATATCAACAAAACTTCAAAAGCTTGTAAAGACTACTTGCAAAGAACACTTTTATGTCTTCCATGTTCATAACAAAAAAACAGAGCTAAAAATTTGCAAAATTGCGTAGTTTATACTAAGATCCGACTATCTGAAATTAAGAATTCTTCTTTTATTTAAGGCGATTTCTTCTCTGAATTGTAAATTTATGTGATTTCTAACAGTGAGGTTATACAGTTAAATATCCTCTGTCAGGGGTCTTTATGTTAATCGATGTTGCCTGGACGATTATAAACGAATTTCAAACTGGCAAGTTACAAGCGACACTATCATGAGGATAGGGTAGATTGTGGCGGCAGCGCTGTCCTGGATTCTACCCTGGTGCCGAAAAACAACGCGAGCTTCACAGGTCTCTAGTCACTAGCCTGACTGTGCAGTCCCATCCTGGAGGTCGCCGAACAGGTGAATCTTTCCCGTCCTTAATAGCCCCGCATACCTGGGCACACATACGGTGTGCAGAGCTTCAGGATAAACAACGCTATTTGATAAGTAGGCCTACTCAATATATATCAGTGTTTTTTATTTACGAAGAGCATTTAAGAATTCAATGACAGCCGAGAAGTAGTTTTGTTTCTGGTTTAAGTTTATAAACTGTATTTTGAGAAGAGTTTAAATGACTAAAAGGCGTGTTTTCAGAGAAATTTTAGGGATTAAACAACAGGTACAGATTCTTGAAAGCACTTAATTGCATTACACCTTTATCTTCATTTCTCTGGCATATAATGTTACGGTCACCGCACAAATTTCATAGTTGTTCCTGTGCACGATGAGAAGACTGCGCGCCAGTATAGAGCCTTGCACTTAGAGGCGATACCGCGCTAGAAGCACCAGCGAACGCCTCTCTGATCATCCCGCCTCACTAACACACTCCTGACTAGGTGGGCCCCTTAAGGCTCGCTCTTTCACGCGAATTTGATTTCCCCCCCCCCTTCCCAAATTTTCTCATTACTTTTATTTAAGGCATATTTCTAAAATTTTAACTCAATACCGCCCTTGCATTTGTGGTTCTACCACAAATATTTTCAACATAGTTTCACTCATTGTAATATCATGGCTGTAAACAGTCGCGCAAGTGATGATAATTCCGAACACTTGCGCGCCTCTTTACAGCCATCATACTTAAATAATTTAATATTTGTCGAAAATATATGTGACGGCAAAACAACTGCAAAGGAGGTATCGGGTTGAAAATTTAGAACTAGTCCTTGAATAAAAGCAAAGACAAAAAAAAATGAAAAGAAAAATGAACATGGGCGTGTAGGACAGGACCGAGCCTTTAAGTACTGCAGGGTATCCAGAGACCTGTGCAAATACTGGTTTTTTGATACGAAACGGATAGCAAAAAGATTGTTTCAAATATTCGCGAAGTCGATTCGAATTGCGTATATTGATACTGCAAAGCTGTATCAAAATTATTTTATAAAATACAGGATTGAAGTAAAAAAAAAAATATTGGGTTCGTGTACTTATGTACGCGCCTGAGAAGTTATACTTACTTGTAATAAAAAACTAACTTTAATTTTACATGCAAATAATTGATAGAATTAAAATAATAAAATAAAAGGGGTGGTATTATAAATACGATTACAAAAGTATGAATCAAACCCTATTAAAATTTTTAAATAAATTCTCAATATTCAGTATTAATTTTAACACTTATAAAAAATTATTTAATTTAGTAAAATAATCTAGATTATGCTTTAACTAATAACGAATATCAATAAATATTATAAATGTTTACTTTAATTTATTAATTTTTATTATTTATTAAATAATTATTACACAATTTCAAATGGAAATAAATTATACAATCGGGAACATAACCTCACTTACATAAATACATTTTAAAAATATTATAAACTTAATTTCTACCACTAATATTCAAAAGAAATATATTTTTATAACGAAATGGACCAGTAATCAATATCAATCACTAAAGTATAAGATTTAAAAGCACATGTATAATTTTTTATTTTAATGTAGCCTTTTCTTTCATCTTGTGAAAATTTCGTTGCATGGTGTGCGAGCTTCGAACAAATTTATTCTCCTCATTTTTTCATAACGCGCCTAAAGAAGTGTAAATAAAAAATAGTATTTTAACGTTTGTAATGTTTAAACTTATTTACTAACCTATTGGGCCCTATTTATAACATCATTCGATAAAAAATGATGAAATAACCATGGAATGTTTACCACCTTTTTACGAGTAACCGTTTTTATTCAAGCAAAACATAAAGCTACAGCACAAAAAAAAAACTAATTATTTTCACGGGCAAATCTTAGGCTGGCCCCAGATGTTTTAAAGCTTTCCTACAAATGCGAAGCTTCACATCAGACGCGAAGCTTCGGATAAAACGAATAGCAAATGTCCTGGCGAAGTCATATGGCTTGGAGTGCTAAGCCTCGCTCGGGCCTGCTCGGGCCTGCTCGGGTCTCGTCGGACGTGTCCCCCGCCGGCGAGGAGGGCACAGATAGGCATCGCGGTGGGTGGGCGCGGCGTGATGTATCGGTGCCTCGTCCCCCCTCCACCAGCAATGCACATTCAGCCTCGCCGCTTGGGGAGATGCTATCGTGGGCAGAGGGCGCACTCCCCCCCCCCCCCCCCCGCCATGCACCCTTACCTTTCCAAACACTGCATCCTTCCCTGGAGACGCGCGCCATCTGCGCGCCTTACACTGTGAGGCATTTTCACCTTACATTTACGAACACCAACTGGTTACAAATTATCCAGGGATATTCGTCAATTTACGGTTACCTTCGTAGGTTTACGGGTTTCAAATTCACTTACTTTGAACATGATTCAACAATAATCATATTATTATAGTAACAAAACATTGAATAATATTTTTACGTTTACGTTGTGTTTACCTTGTTTATAACGTAACACATGACTCGGAAATTGGCACCCAACGTAGTTTCTACGAATATACAATTATTTGAGACGTCAAAGAACTCTTCGCTTATTTCGGGTTGGTTCTGCGTTGAAAACCACGTAAGTGTACTGTAATTTCTAACAGTGTAGCTGTGTTTAGGTGAAGGGTGCGGCCTGGCAGGGCGCAAGAGTTCTAAAACCATGGGGTCGCTAAGGGCAACAGTGGCTTTCGCATCGCACGTCTCACAGCCTCTAAGGGCCAGGCACCGAACTGGCGTGCAGTTTTCTCTTTGGTATCGCGCCTCTATGGGACTCTAAGCGGTGACCCTATAGTTTTATTGTGCAATATTGTGCACGTTACTTATACAATTTTCAATACTGTGTGTACAATTTTTCGTCCTACAGACGTCCGTGTAATAGCGGTCACCGTGGAACGAAACTGGTATAGACATGTGCAATGGCTCTTAAATAGCTACTGTCAATAAATCTCGAGCAGTTTGTAAATGGCGCACTAACACCTGGTACTCTGTGACCTAGCCATGTGGCCAAGTTAAGAGGCCCACGAAACATGCGTAATTTTCTGATTCCAAGCTAAAATTCGATTGCTTTTTCTCTAAGGGTTTATTTAGCAGTTTGAATTATTCTGCTTATGAGTTTTAAGGTATAATCATTTTACATGAAATATTTATAGCTGCAAGTATTGGTTTGTGAAGGCAGACTCCGTATTCAACTAATTTCACGTCTCGTCGGGATCTAGGAAAGCTGAGACATTGGGCGATCCAGGTTAGATTTACAGTCAGGGAAAAAAGTTCACTATTTCGTGCAAGGCTGGAAACGTGGTGGACGTTGATGCTGAGCCTTGAAAAGGGGAGGGGGGACGTTCGGGTTACTCAATTTCCCCTTAGCCAATTCATTATATCAATGCTCTATTCCCATCTACAGGGCCCTCGAGAGGGGGGGGGGGCAAAAGGGGCAAATGCCCAGGGGCCCGGTAGCTTTAGGGGCCCGGGCGCCCGGCTGGGAAGTGGAAAATAAATGGCTGGAAAAACATTTTCCCCCTGCTATTATAACATCTTGTACAATATATATATATATATATATATATACATAAATATATATATATATATAATTGTTTTGTGTGTTCCTAAAACTACAGTCGATAACCAATAACCTAACCGAGCAGTAGGTAATTGTAACATTCAGTTCACACCAAAATACTTGCTTAGTAGCAGAAATGGGAACGTTACAGGGACGTCGGAACAGGGGGGATAGCAGGGGCGAGTCGCCCCCGTGCTGTTATGGATTGGGGGACAAGAGTAGCATTTCGCCCCCCTCCTTTTCCCAGAATAAATGTTTGGTCCTAGTAGTATTTTTCTCAACCTGTAGTTACAAATGTTGCATTGGTGATCACATTGATTAGAAAATCAAATTTATGATTGTCAATATACTGTAAAATGATTGCAAATTCTTAGATGGTATTTTATTTAAATTGTACTACATCTACTGTCAGAGTAGTATTTAATACATACTACGTCATCAAATTCTTGGAATGGTATATTTAATATTTTGGTTCGGAAACTCATTAAATAGCACAATTTTGCATCTAAAATTCCAAATTTTTCCGAGGGAGGGCCCCCGGACCCCCCGCTCTATGACTGAGGTAAGTGTGATACATCTGTTCGGCTCCCCACTAATGAAAACGTTCCGACGTCCCTGGAACGTTATAAATAATTAATATGTATTACAAATTTTTCAATGTAATGCACGTGGTTCAGTGTGTTTGATGTTTTCGAAGTAATAAAATTGATTATTACTTTACATCATTTTAATAATATTTACTTTCAGAATAAATTATTATACTTATGTATTTTAAACACTCATAATAAAGCAAATTCTGATTACCATTTAAGATTTTTTTTTAGCAACATATACATCAAAATTAATTATTATTTGTATTTTGATGGGATTAACAATGTAAAAGTGCACTGAGATAATACATGCAAATGCTCTCTTTTTTTTTGCGTAACTAGGAAATCGTTACGTATGTTCAAATGAAGTATGCAATTTTACGATACCATATATATTTATGGTATAGGCCTACGTAGTAGTGGTATGCAAAAAAAAAGGAAGGGGGCCTACTACCCCAGCTGCCCAGGGGCCCACAAATTCTCTCAGCGGCCCTGCCCATCTAACCACGATCGATGTGACGTGTATAAAAAAAATAGACAACCTCTGAGATGCTTCTCAGTGGGTGACGGACTGTAAGAGCAGGAGAGCAGAAAGTGTTCACAGTGGCGGTGGAAGAACGGGATCTCATATTCCTCCAGGCAATTCTTGCGATACGATTTTTAAAAAAATGTGAGCGAATCTTTCAGTACTATCCAGTTATGTGTAACATATAAGTAACGAGCAAATTCATTTGTTGTCATGTTGCAAATACTACACTTATAATACGAAACTCGGACACGTAATTTAACCTAGAATTCTTAAAAAGAATACCGATCATGATAAATATGTACGCAAATTGCATTTTTAACTTCATTTCTTCACGCGAATCATTCGGTTTGCAGAGCAAAATTTTAAACTATAAAATGAAACGGCTCTGATAAAAGCGAAATAGACTTGAAAAAGTACTAAACCCCGGTTTGGACCTGATTTTCAACAAGAAATTTTATTAATATACTTTCCATCTTGTTAAAATTTACTAAACAGATACTACTATATAATTTCATATTGGCTCTGTGAAATTTGGTTCGCGCCATCCGCCACAGGTGGCAGCACCGTGGTTACACGTTTCCGTTCCATGCGACTGCCGTTTCATTCACGATATTACTCCTACCCAATGCCGTATACGGAGAACTCAGATGTTACACATCAAAAATAAAAACTCAAGTGCACGTCAACGCCTGTCTCATGTAACTTGTCTCAAATTTAAAAGTTCTTGAAATAAGTGCCAGTGCCCCGACTTTCACTTGCCGAGAAACATATGTTGCTTGTTTACGAACACTGTTGGCAGAACAACACTGGCGTACTCTTTCGAGAACTGGCAGATCCGTCACAGATCACGCGACACAGACTACAGCCGTGCGTAAGGTCGATGATGATTATGATGCGCGAGCCGGTGTCGCCTTTAGCGTCCGCGCGTCGCTTGGTCTCGGGAGAAGATAAGTTCGTCCTCGCCGATAGTTTTGGGGGGGGGGGGGGGGAGGTGAACACGTGGAATCCACACATGACTTAGAATGTCACAACTTAGAACTGTTACCACTTTAATCTGTAACTTAGAAACACACAACTTATAAACGTCTTAACTTACAAAATGACTTAAAAAAAACACACACACCTTCTAAACATTTAACTTAGAAAATCATTATTACAAAAAATTATCACGAGTTAGAACGGTTAAGAAATTTTTCTGTTGAATAATAAGGCAGATTATCATCATGATGGTTTTTAATCATTACTGTTACTACAAGCCTTCACCTAAAACATTAAACAAAATAGTTTATGAAAGATGTTTAATCGATTTCTACAACCACCGAGAATTATGTCGCTGTAGCAAAATTATTTCATTGAAATAACTGGGTCAACACCTTTATTGTTATACATTTTTGTGGCGTGTTACTACCCCCAGTTATTTTAATTTTTCGACAGGGACAAAATTTTCGGTTGCTGTAAAATTAATTCAGCTAAACATTTACCTGGGCGCACAATGTTCTACCTTTGATATTTCCTCAATTGTTTGCGATAAAAATGTTGTTCAGTCATCTTCAAAGACGTGAAGCTCTTCAAGCCATGGCTGTGTAAAGGTTTTGAACTTATGTTGTCGGGATGGACCTGCGGCCAAAGAGTATAGAAGTAAACAGAGATTTCACTCCTAGGTATTTTTTTCTTTTTGCTCTGAAATCGGTCACTAATGATTCTGACACTACCAACCACACAGCATTAAACCAAATAATTTATTTTTGTTCAAAACGATATCAGTATCTAGGATTTTTACAGAATTCCTCAGGTTCAGGATCTAGAAATAGTTTAATACATTTATACGTTGTATTATAATATCGTCTAATTTGTATTTCCGTGTCTGAATTTTCATGAAAGCAAAATTAGGATTTTTCATAACATTATATTAGAATCTGAAGGTGGTGTTTGTTGATGGTCTAAAAAAATGTTTGATTAACATAGTAGATTCACAGTACATAACCATCTTTGGCTCCTATAATCGCGATATTAATTTACATAAATTCCCATCTAATGCAATACACACAAATAGGCTTTATTTAAAGTGGTAGCTCTAAATACCGCAAATAGGAATGTAGTTGCCTTCGAGAATCAAATGATGCATTCATATGCGCATTAGCACACAAAAATTAACATAAATTTTACCGATGTCTCCCAATTCCTTAACATTTAGGCGTTACACATTATTTAATAGGTATGCATCCATTTTATTATTTTTAATACATCAGACAGTCATGTGCAAAACACAAGGATATTTTGTTGAGCGCGATTTAAATAAACAAGGACTCCACAACATGACCGTGTGACATTTGTTGATTAACACCTTATGTTTAAAAATCATTGTTAAATTATTTCCTCGGCACTAAAATGTTGCACGAGTAAAAATAATTGTAATAAGAAAGTCAAATTACTGTTTGTTCAGAAGTCACAGATTGCTCTGAATGTGGATGACATTCTGACGCTGGTACGGACGGATCGCAGGCCCTGTCTAGCGACTCGTGCCGTGTGCCGTGGCACATCTCCTGGCGGCGGGCCTCGCGCGCGGCTGGCCCACATGCGCGCCGACCCCTGACCCCCCTGACCCCCCTGACCCCCCTGACCCCCCTGACCACCCTGACCCCCGGGGCTCGCCCACGCCCGTCGAGGGCCAGGCAGAACAAGAATATAACATAATGGGGGGAGGAGTGATTTACCGGCCGGATGAACACGTTGACATTTACGTCCGCTCGGTTTGCGGGAATGGGGAGGGGGCTGTCTTGGGAGGGGAAGAGAGCTGTTGGCGGTGTCGAAGTACCATTCGGGAGACTTCTCAAGCTCTTTTTTCGGCAACCTTCTACTTCTTTTTGTTGTTGTCGTCGTTGGTTTTGGGAGAGTGATATTTGCAGCGCTTTCTCTCCAAACTCCAGCCACTTTTTTTTTTTTTTTTTTTTTTTTTTTTTTTTAGGGTTTGTCCGTGTGGTGGAAGGAGGATTATAGTGGAGGAGGGTTGGGAAGTTGTGGCATTTGAACCGAGCGAGGCGTCGACTTGCTGGCCTCCAAACCATCCCCCCCCCTCCCCAACAATTTCTCTACTATCATCGCGGTTTAGAGATTTTTACGACCGCGCGAGAAGAAGAGAACCCACGGCCATCCTCTGCCCGCTTAATTTCCCCCTCCACTTCTTGCCCACGGCCTGAAAGAGGTTTCCTCGATGGCTGTGACGGCGCGCTCCGCGTGGCGATGTCTTGGGTTCGATCCCCCGAACCCAGTTGGTGTCCCATACCCGGGCGCACACGGTGTGCAGAGCTTCAGAAGAACCCACGCCATTTAACAACTTCTCAAGATATCAGTGGCGGGTCTGTTTGCGAACAGCATTTAAGAATACGCTGAGGGCGGATGTTTCCGGAATTTTTGAAGTGAAAACTTCTTTAGCCGCGTTGAGCGATTTTTGGTAGGGGTAAAACTTATGGGTTCGCGTCACCGACATCCTAGTGACGTGTTGCGCCAGACTGGCGACGCGCAGAGGCCTGTTGTACATGTATACGCATATATACACTAATACATTGCATATACTCGATTGTATCATGTGCTTGTTGGACTCTTTTTATATGGGTAAAATCTTGTGAGTGCGCGTCACCGACATGCTGTAGTAGCAGTACATAAGTGATGTTGAATTGATCGCGTTGAGCGATTTTCTTTTGTTATTTATTTACATAGAGAATTTTGTTTATTTGTGGTTTTAAGTTCATAGTTGTTTTATTTTATTTTTCAAGGATAAAACTTCATTCATTCTAATTTTAAAGTTATAAGTTCATTTTATTTTTAATTTCCGAGGAAATTTTAACGTTATTGTGTGGTAAATATTGCGAGTAATCACTATTTTTTTAGTGGGTAGTTAAGTTGAGGTTATGTTTTTTGTATTTGTTTTTTTATGATAAAACTTATTTTCGTCTAATTTTAAAGTTGTTATTGGTAGGGGCAAAACTTATGGGTTAGCGTCACCGACATACTAGAGATATAATACCAAAATAATTTTCTTACGTACATTTGACGTAGAAAGTATGTCATATTACACTTTAAAAACAAATTATTCAGTTTTCACTTCTGTCGACAGTCCCCATGACTGCCTTTTCGTTTGTTTGTTTTTAACTGTATTTTTAGAAGAGTGAAAACTGCTAAAACGCTCTTTTTCAGGACGATTTTTAGGCGTGATACATCAGGTACAGATTCTTAAAGGCACTCGAAGGACTTGCAGTAGAACTTTCATCTTCGTTTCTCCGCCATGTAATGTCATGGTCACCACTGAAATCTCACAGTTGCCCTATGCACGACGTGAAGACCGCGCGCCAGTCCACAGAGGAGACACCGCGCTGGAAGCACCAGCGAGCGTCGCGCTCATCATCCCGCCTCACCGACACAGATACACCCTTGACTAGTCGGGCCTCGAAAAACAAGCGCCAGAATCGTCGACCACACGCACTGACCGCGTCCTGCCACAAGTTTCAATGAGGATCGTATCCTCCGTTTTGAAATTTTATCTACTTCGACCGTGACCCGCAGAGCAGATTTGTGACGTGGGTAACTCAGGGGATGAGCTTCTAGTGAGTGATTGTGACGCAATCAGTCCAACAGCTTCTTATCGCGAACGCGTGCCTGACTGTTTGCGAATAGCAGACAACGTGTGGCACAGATCTGTCTACGAATATCACAACCAAAAAAAGTAGATATGATATCCTTAAGATTTGGTTTCTACGTACAGTTGCTTTCTTTTCTTTCATGATATGACTGTTAATCAAGACTAATGCCTGTAAACTTATTCCGATAGCTCTATTTAACTGTTTTGGGTCTAAATTTGTATTACCATACATCAATTCCGCTAAATTTATGAACACTTGCGTTACTTTATTTTTTACCGCTATTGAATAATGTTTAGCAAATATCTGTCGAAACAATCTGAGACGAAACATCAAATGCAGAAGCGTGTTATCGTATTTTTTGTAGCAAAGGCGTTCAAGTTATAGTGACGACAAGAAAACAAAATAAAATTGCGTTTGACACCAAGCCTTAAGAGATAAATCAATAAGAAGCTTCGTAAATAAATTTACATAAGAAACACATTGGTTCGTGGCCACCACGCACGTTAGAAGTGCAACTTTACACATTCGAGGGATAAGACATGTTTAGGATACTCTAATATTTGAAACACTATTAATCATGCGCTAGAAGTAAACTTTTACTAGTGTCTGTCCGTGTCTTCAATGGAATCTAAGAATGAATCAATGGATTTGTAATAGTTTAAAATATGATTGGTAATCATGTTGTAAATGTCTATACATATTGTCACAATTTTAATGCTAACAACGGATTCAGTCTTAAAGTTGAGAGTATAGAGTTGCAAATTAAGAGTTGCGAAAGTAGACAAAAATTATGCAAAGGTATGAGAAAGTATGTAAATTTACAGAAGTATTTGAAAGTATGTGAAATCATACTCCGTTGCTGCCATCAGTAACCGGCATCAGTAACCCCGCTCCATCGAGCAATCACTCACCGTCTCTCTCTCTCTCTCTCTCTCTCTCTCTCTTTCTCTTTCTTTTCCCCCTCCACGACAACGTTAGAAAGTAACGCTAACGTCATATGCGAGAACCTCGTATAAGAAGTATAACTTAAAAAATAAAACCTTTCGGCACAGCTTACAGGCGTAGGTAGTTGACAAAGTGCCTATTTTTTTAAAAAAATATTTAGGTACTTCTATAAACTTCTGGAACATAATGTTCATAACATAATGTTCATAACATATTTATGTTACCCAATATTACAAAATGATCGATTAAATATTTGCTCATTTTCCATGCAGCGAAGATGTTATGATTTTATAATATAACTCAATGTATTCAGCATTGAATAGTTTAGAACAAGGCATTGAATAGCTTAAAACGAGTTTCATATTATATTCCAACTAATGTAATTATTTAATTATTCAAGCACTATTTTTCATCCCTCGCACTATAAACGTAGTGGTATAAAAATTATCTTTGCACCAGGGTTTAAGAAAATATTAAGATGGTTTAAAATAAATTCAAACGAATTTGATACTACGAAATTTTATATATATATATATATATATATATATATATATATCAACCTATGTTTTTGCGGTAATAATTCGTTTCATCAAAAATTGTTTCAGCCAATGTTTTAGATGAAGTTTAGGATTCATAAAATAAATTATAACCGATATGATAGTGTATCTATTTTTAAAAAGTAATGATTTTTTTTTACTTTAAACCTTGTTATTTTCACCCCTTGCAATAATGGTTGGGTTAACAAAATTTTATTTTATCGATAGTTTAGTCAATATTTGAACAGTTAAACAAAATTAAAATGGATTCGATCGTGTACCGGGTAGGGAAATTTTATTTATTTTCTCATTCCAACCCCAGGTTTTTTAACCCCATGCAATAATGGCTAGTACTATCAAAAATTGTTTCAGATAAATTTTTTGGAAAAATTATATTATTTTAAAACAATTGGAATGGATTATATAGTGTGCCTACTAAGGGAGTTATGATTTATTTTGTAATTCAGTCCCTGTTTATTCCATCCCTTTGCAGTCATAATAGGTCGTATAAAAATTAAATCAGATAAATAGTTGTAGATAATGATTCAAGCCTTTACAATAAATTATAACGAATTTGATGGTGTACATAGTACGGAAATTATGAATTTTTTTAAATTGTACCCTTGTTTTTTAAACCCCTTGCAGCATTGACTCATCTTATCAAAAATTGTTTCAAACAAAAGTTTTAGATCAAAATTATAAGATTTACAAACAATTTGAGTGAATTTGTTAGTGTACCGAATAAGGCAGTTAGGAATATATTTTAAAATCTATCCCTTTTTTTCAACTCCTTGCAGCAATGGTTCGCCTAATCAAAAATTGTTTCAAACAAAAGAGTTATGTAAATGACGGACCGAGATCAGGATGCAGGTTGTGGATTGAAGATTGCCGGTCCGCCATCTTGGTTTGTGACGTCACGGCGGCAAAAATTCCTAACAAATGACTCAAAATGACTCAAAATTTCCCGTTTTCGAGGGAAAAATTCCCGTTTCGAGGAAAAATTAGGATTTCAAAAAACCACAAATGTCTTTTGCCTTAGAAAGAACACCAATTCCTAAAATAGGCTTAAGCATCCTTAACTCAAGCCTCAGTTAAGCCATTTCTAGGAATAAGGATACCTTGACCTTTGACCTTGACCCCGACGGCCATCTTGGATCCACCATCTTAGATCCGCCATTGTGTTCTCGAACATTCCGTCGATGTGTTATCCGCCATTTTGAATTATGACGTCACCGTTGCAATTTTCGTTACGCTCGCCATCTTTAACTTTTTTATTATCCGATTTTAATGAATTTTTTTTAAAAATTATAAAAAAATTCACTTAATAAAATTTTAATCAAAAATATCGAAAAAACATATATTTACGACACGGAGCTCGGAGTCCTCGGTTCGAACCCGGTGAGGGCAAAAAAAAATAAAAATGGTGACCGATCCTTCCCCTGTGGCGGGGTGCTGGCAGACTGACCCCCACCACTTATGTCAATGCACATATACCATCAGGTAGTATGACGTCATGTCCGCCATCTTGAAATTTGGACGCCATCTTGAAAATCTTTATTTATTATCCGATTTTAATGAAAAAAATTCCAAAATTCATCAAAAAATTAACGTATTTAAATTCTGTTTGATTATATCGATGTACGTCCTTGGTTCGATTCCCGACGAGAGTAAACAGTCGATCCTTCCTCCATGAAAGCTACCTAGACTGATCTATCACCACCAATACCAAGGTATATATCGTCAACTGGTATGACATCATGTCCGCCATCTTGTCTTCATCCACTGGAGACCACCATCTTGTTTTCGTGTGCTAGAGTGTGCCGATATCATGTAGTATAATTATCTGGTCACCACACCTTTGACCTTGACCTTGAACTTTGACCTTGACCTTGAACTTGAACTTTGACCTTGAAATTTGACCTTGACCTTGAAATTTGACTTTGACCTTGAACTTTGACCTTGACCTTGAAATTTGACCTTGACCTTGAAATTTGACCTTGACCTTGAAATTTGACCTTGACCTTGAACTTTGACCTTGACCTTGAACTTTGACCTTGACCTTGAAATTTGACCTTGAAATTTGACCTTGGACTAGAAATTTGACCTTGACCTTGAAATTTGACTTTGACCTTGAAATTTTACTTTGTCCTTGAAATTTGACTTTGTCCTTGATGTCCATCACGGATCCGTCATTTTATGTTCAGTACATGCTACCAGGAGCGACCACCTGCTGGAGTACACCATCTTGTGCGTGTACTCGTATTACCATCATGCTAGTTTTATTCTAACATGCTACAGTGCAGTAATCATTTATTACTGAGGTACCCACCATCTTAAAATTTGACCGCCATCTTGAAATCATGTAATTATTTAGCTAGAAATGCGGGAAAAATTCCAATAGTCTCCGAAAAAATCATTTATTAATTTACAAATCGAATCGATGGATCCCTGTCCACGGTTAGATTCTTGACCAGAGACAGTTGTAACTAATTATTAAATAAATGTTAGGTTCTGTTTTCCATTACCTTTCGCGGAGTTTATTAATCATTCACTCTACGAAAATCAACTCAAGTCAATATACCGGACCAACGAATTAAATCAGTGCCGATTAGCCTATTATGAAAGTCTAATTTTTCAATAATCTGAATAACATATAAGCCGTTCATGTACAAAGCCACACATATAGATCAATTGCCTTCAGTCCAAGAGACCGAGTCATGTCATTATCAGACGTATAGGCTAGTCATTTCAGGACCACATGACCTTCGTAATCCATCGTGACATTTTTATACATTCTAAAGGACCAAGTAACCTTGTAAAATATTTTAGTAACACCAAGAGGTGATAAACTAGTAAATATTCAATCACTACATTTTGTACTACGCGCAGTCAACAAAAAAGGAAGCACCAACAACGAAAAGACAGCACCACCAACGAAAAGACAGCACATTTGGAAGCACCGACTACGAAAAGGCAGCACATTTGGAAGCACCGACAACGAAAAGGCAGCACATTTGGAAGCACCGTCATCGAAAAGGCAGCACATTTGGAAGCACCGACAACGAAAAGGCAGCACATTTGGAAGCACCGTCATCGAAAAGGCAGCACCGACAACGAAAAGGCAGCACATTTGGAAGCACCGACAACGAAAAGGCAGCAGCGACAACGAAAAGGCAGCACATTTGGAAGCACCGACAACGAAAAGGCAGCAGCGACAACGAAAAGGCAGCACATTTGGAAGCACCGACAACGAAAAGGCAGCACCGACAACGAAAATGCAGCACATTTGGAAGCACCGACAACGAAAAGGCAGCACCGACAACGAAAAGGCAGCACATTTGGAAGCACCGACAAAGAAAAGGCAGCGCCGCCAACGAAAAGGAAGCACATTTGGAAGCACCGACAAAGAAAAGGCAGCACCGCCAACGAAAAGGAAGCACATTTGGAAGCACCGACAACGAAAAGGCAGCACCGCCAAAGAAAAGACAGCACATTTGGAAGCACCGACAACGAAAAGGAAGCACCATCAACGAAAAGGCCGCACCGCCAACGAAAAGGAAGCACATTTGGAAGCACCGGCAAAGAAAAGGCAGCACCGCCCACGAAAAGGAAGCACATTTGGAAGCACCGACAAAGAAAAGGCAGCACCGACAACGAAAAGGCAGCACATTTGGAAGCACCGACAACGAAAAGACAGCACCGACAACGAAAAGGCAGCACATTTGGAAGCACCGACAACGAAAAGGCAGCACCGACAACGAAAAGGCAGCACATTTGGAAGCACCGACAAAGAAAAGGCAGCACCGCCAACGAAAAGGAAGCACATTTGGAAGCACCGACAAAGAAAAGGCAGCACCGCCAACGAAAAGGAAGCACATTTGGAAGCACCGACAACGAAAAGGCAGCACCGCCAAAGAAAAGACAGCACATTTGGAAGCACCGACAACGAAAAGGAAGCACCATCAACGAAAAGGCCGCACCGCCAACGAAAAGGAAGCACATTTGGAAGCACCGGCAAAGAAAAGGCAGCACCGCCCACGAAAAGGAAGCACATTTGGAAGCACCGACAAAGAAAAGGCAGCACCGCCAACGAAAAGGAAGCACATTTGGAAGCACCGACAACGAAAAGGCAGCACCATCGACGAAAAGGAAGCACATTAATTTGTCATTGACTGCAATATTCATTGGTTCCAATATTCATTGGCTCCAATATTCATTGGCTCCAATATTCAATGGCTCCAATATTCATTGACTCCAATATTCATTGGCTCCATCAGTCATTGACACCTACAGTCTTTTGGTTCCAAAAGTCTTTTGGCCCCAAATATATTAGGCTAGAATTCTTCGAGTCTAAGAGACTATGAGACCACATGGCTACAGAACTACGTGACTACGAATCTTCAAGTTTACGAGACTGCGAGGCTACAGAGCTACGAAGCCTCTAGTACACAGGTTTACGTGACTGCGAGGATACAGGACTACCAGTCTGCATGAGTACTTGACTACGAAGCTACTCGTCTACAAGGCTACAATTACAGCATCTGTTTTCGTCAGAATTTTCTCTTTTGCTCCAACTGCACCACCAGCATTATGTTATAAGATTACAAGGCCGCCTGCTTACGTAGCTTCAAGTCTACGAGGATACTTGGATACGTAGCTTCAATTCTACGAGGTCCTAAGACTTTATGACTACGCGACTTCGAGCCATGAGGTTACGAGATTACGTGACTACGAATCTTCATGTTTACGAGACTGCGAGGCTACAGAGCTACGAAGCCTCTAGAAAACGAGTTTACGTGACTGCGTGGATACAGGAATACAAGTCTGCATGAGTTCTTGACTACGAAGCTACTCGTCTGCAAGGCTCCAATTGACACATCTGTCTTCGATGGAATTTTCTCTTTTGCTACATCTACGCCATCAGCATTATGTTATAAGATTACAAAGCTACTTGCTTACGTAGCTTCAAGTCTACGAGGCTCCAATACATCATGACTACGAGACTACGAACCATGAGGTTACGAGACTATGCGATTGCAAGTCTTCAAGGTTACGTCATCGCGAGGCTATAGGACTACGAAGCTTCCAGAACGCATGGTTACGAGAATGCATGACTAATTGGCCGCATGGCTACGAAACTTTATGTCTCTGACTGACTACAATAGCACTATTCAGTGGTGAGAGTTAATTTATTTCATGCAAAGGTACTTGCTGCAAGCAGTTCCGCTTTTCAACATCAGATGACGTCACGTTTTGCTTGCAGGTAAAATAATATTTATTTATTTTATGCGGGATGCGGGTTGTTCACTATCGGTCGCATAAGAAGAATGGCATCGATAGTCTTCAAGGAGAAGGAAGTTCGTCCTTCCTGCTAGTGCTTCTCAGATTTCTCACAGTCCGCCATCTTGGATTGCGACGTCACGGCTGCTATCTTGGATGGGTGTGACTTTGACCTTTGACCGAAACCGCAGGAATGATCGCAAGCACACGGATTAACCATCATAATATTGATAAGAATAATCAGGAGCACACGGAGAAAACCATCATAATATTGGCAAGAATAATCAGGAGCACACGGAGAAAAACGACACATGTTTTCTTTGATATCATAAAATTACAGGGAAAAAATATTTAAAAATAAAAATAAATTAATAAAAAAATTTAAAATAAAAACAAAAAATACATAAAATTCTGGCTTGTACTAGAACTCTATCTTTGCTCAACAATGATAAGTTTACAAGCTAGCAGAATCAGTTTATGTATTTTTTGTTTTTATTTTAAATTTTTTTATTAATTTATTTTTATTTTTAAATATTTTTTCCCTGTAATTTTATGATATCAAAGAAAACATGTGTCGTTTTTCTCCGTGTGCTCCTGATTATTCTTGCCAATATTATGATGGTTTTCTCCGTGTGCTCCTGATTATTCTTATCAATATTATGATGGTTAATCCGTGTGCTTGCGATCATTCCTGCGGTTTCGGTCAAAGGTCAAAGTCACACCCATCCAAGATAGCAGCCGTGACGTCGCAATCCAAGATGGCGGACTGTGAGAAATCTGAGAAGCACTAGCAGGAAGGACGAACTTCCTTCTCCTTGAAGACTATCGATGCCATTCTTCTTATGCGACCGATAGTGAACAACCCGCATCCCGCATAAAATAAATAAATATTATTTTACCTGCAAGCAAAACGTGACGTCATCTGATGTTGAAAAGCGGAACTGCTTGCAGCAAGTACCTTTGCATGAAATAAATTAACTCTCACCACTGAATAGTGCTATTGTAGTCAGTCAGAGACATAAAGTTTCGTAGCCATGCGGCCAATTAGTCATGCATTCTCGTAACCATGCGTTCTGGAAGCTTCGTAGTCCTATAGCCTCGCGATGACGTAACCTTGAAGACTTGCAATCGCATAGTCTCGTAACCTCATGGTTCGTAGTCTCGTAGTCATGATGTATTGGAGCCTCGTAGACTTGAAGCTACGTAAGCAAGTAGCTTTGTAATCTTATAACATAATGCTGATGGCGTAGATGTAGCAAAAGAGAAAATTCCATCGAAGACAGATGTGTCAATTGGAGCCTTGCAGACGAGTAGCTTCGTAGTCAAGAACTCATGCAGACTTGTATTCCTGTATCCACGCAGTCACGTAAACTCGTTTTCTAGAGGCTTCGTAGCTCTGTAGCCTCGCAGTCTCGTAAACATGAAGATTCGTAGTCACGTAATCTCGTAACCTCATGGCTCGAAGTCGCGTAGTCATGAAGTCTTAGGACCTCGTAGAATTGAAGCTACGTATCCAAGTATCCTCGTAGACTTGAAGCTACGTAAGCAGGCGGCCTTGTAATCTTATAACATAATGCTGGTGGTGCAGTTGGAGCAAAAGAGAAAATTCTGACGAAAACAGATGCTGTAATTGTAGCCTTGTAGACGAGTAGCTTCGTAGTCAAGTACTCATGCAGACTGGTAGTCCTGTATCCTCGCAGTCACGTAAACCTGTGTACTAGAGGCTTCGTAGCTCTGTAGCCTCGCAGTCTCGTAAACTTGAAGATTCGTAGTCACGTAGTTCTGTAGCCATGTGGTCTCATAGTCTCTTAGACTCGAAGAATTCTAGCCTAATATATTTGGGGCCAAAAGACTTTTGGAACCAAAAGACTGTAGGTGTCAATGACTGATGGAGCCAATGAATATTGGAGTCAATGAATATTGGAGCCATTGAATATTGGAGCCAATGAATATTGGAGCCAATGAATATTGGAACCAATGAATATTGCAGTCAATGACAAATTAATGTGCTTCCTTTTCGTCGATGGTGCTGCCTTTTCGTTGTCGGTGCTTCCAAATGTGCTTCCTTTTCGTTGGCGGTGCTGCCTTTTCTTTGTCGGTGCTTCCAAATGTGCTTCCTTTTCGTGGGCGGTGCTGCCTTTTCTTTGCCGGTGCTTCCAAATGTGCTTCCTTTTCGTTGGCGGTGCGGCCTTTTCGTTGATGGTGCTTCCTTTTCGTTGTCGGTGCTTCCAAATGTGCTGTCTTTTCTTTGGCGGTGCTGCCTTTTCGTTGTCGGTGCTTCCAAATGTGCTTCCTTTTCGTTGGCGGTGCTGCCTTTTCTTTGTCGGTGCTTCCAAATGTGCTTCCTTTTCGTTGGCGGTGCTGCCTTTTCTTTGTCGGTGCTTCCAAATGTGCTGCCTTTTCGTTGTCGGTGCTGCCTTTTCGTTGTCGGTGCTTCCAAATGTGCTGCCTTTTCGTTGTCGGTGCTGTCTTTTCGTTGTCGGTGCTTCCAAATGTGCTGCCTTTTCGTTGTCGGTGCTGCCTTTTCTTTGTCGGTGCTTCCAAATGTGCTTCCTTTTCGTGGGCGGTGCTGCCTTTTCTTTGCCGGTGCTTCCAAATGTGCTTCCTTTTCGTTGGCGGTGCGGCCTTTTCGTTGATGGTGCTTCCTTTTCGTTGTCGGTGCTTCCAAATGTGCTGTCTTTTCTTTGGCGGTGCTGCCTTTTCGTTGTCGGTGCTTCCAAATGTGCTTCCTTTTCGTTGGCGGTGCTGCCTTTTCTTTGTCGGTGCTTCCAAATGTGCTTCCTTTTCGTTGGCGGCGCTGCCTTTTCTTTGTCGGTGCTTCCAAATGTGCTGCCTTTTCGTTGTCGGTGCTGCCTTTTCGTTGTCGGTGCTTCCAAATGTGCTGCCTTTTCGTTGTCGGTGCTGCCTTTTCGTTGTCGGTGCTTCCAAATGTGCTGCCTTTTCGTTGTCGCTGCTGCCTTTTCGTTGTCGGTGCTTCCAAATGTGCTGCCTTTTCGTTGTCGGTGCTGCCTTTTCGTTGTCGGTGCTTCCAAATGTGCTGCCTTTTCGTTGTCGGTGCTTCCAAATGTGCTGCTTTTTCGATGACGGTGCTTCCAAATGTGCTGCCTTTTCGTTGTCGGTGCTTCCAAATGTGCTGCCTTTTCGTAGTCGGTGCTTCCAAATGTGCTGTCTTTTCGTTGGTGGTGCTGTCTTTTCGTTGTTGGTGCTTCCTTTTTTGTTGACTGCGCGTAGTACAAAATGTAGTGATTGAATATTTACTAGTTTATCACCTCTTGGTGTTACTAAAATATTTTACAAGGTTACTTGGTCCTTTAGAATGTATAAAAATGTCACGATGGATTACGAAGGTCATGTGGTCCTGAAATGACTAGCCTATACGTCTGATAATGACATGACTCGGTCTCTTGGACTGAAGGCAATTGATCTATATGTGTGGCTTTGTACATGAACGGCTTATATGTTATTCAGATTATTGAAAAATTAGACTTTCATAATAGGCTAATCGGCACTGATTTAATTCGTTGGTCCGGTATATTGACTTGAGTTGATTTTCGTAGAGTGAATGATTAATAAACTCCGCGAAAGGTAATGGAAAACAGAACCTAACATTTATTTAATAATTAGTTACAACTGTCTCTGGTCAAGAATCTAACCGTGGACAGGGATCCATCGATTCGATTTGTAAATTAATAAATGATTTTTTCGGAGACTATTGGAATTTTTCCCGCATTTCTAGCTAAATAATTACATGATTTCAAGATGGCGGTCAAATTTTAAGATGGTGGGTACCTCAGTAATAAATGATTACTGCACTGTAGCATGTTAGAATAAAACTAGCATGATGGTAATACGAGTACACGCACAAGATGGTGTACTCCAGCAGGTGGTCGCTCCTGGTAGCATGTACTGAACATAAAATGACGGATCCGTGATGGACATCAAGGACAAAGTCAAATTTCAAGGACAAAGTAAAATTTCAAGGTCAAAGTCAAATTTCAAGGTCAAGGTCAAATTTCTAGTCCAAGGTCAAATTTCAAGGTCAAATTTCAAGGTCAAGGTCAAAGTTCAAGGTCAAGGTCAAAGTTCAAGGTCAAGGTCAAATTTCAAGGTCAAGGTCAAATTTCAAGGTCAAGGTCAAATTTCAAGGTCAAGGTCAAAGTTCAAGGTCAAGGTCAAAGTTCAAGGTCAAGGTAAAAGTTCAAGATCAAGGTCAAATTTCAAGGTCAAGGTCAAAGTTCAAGGTCAAAGTTCAAGGTCAAGGTCAAATTTCAAGGTCAAGGTCAAATTTCAAGGTCAAGGTCAAAGTTCAAGTTCAAGGTCAAGGTCAAAGTTCAAGGTCAAGGTCAAAGGTGTGGTGACCAGATAATTATACTACATGATATCGGCACACTCTAGCACACGAAAACAAGATGGTGGTCTCCAGTGGATGAAGACAAGATGGCGGACATGATGTCATACTAGTTGACGATATATACCTTGGTATTGGTGGTGATAGATCAGTCTAGGTAGCTTTCATGGAGGAAGGATCGACTGTTTACTCTCGTCGGGAATCGAACCAAGGACGTACATCGATATAATCAAACAGAATTTAAATACGTTAATTTTTTGATGAATTTTGGAATTTTTTTCATTAAAATCGGATAATAAATAAAGATTTTCAAGATGGCGTCCAAATTTCAAGATGGCGGACATGACGTCATACTACCTGATGGTATATGTGCATTGACATAAGTGGTGGGGGTCAGTCTGCCAGCACCCCGCCACAGGGGAAGGATCGGTCACCATTTTTATTTTTTTTTGCCCTCACCGGGTTCGAACCGAGGACTCCGAGCTCCGTGTCGTAAATATATGTTTTTTCGATATTTTTGATTAAAATTTTATTAAGTGAATTTTTTTATAATTTTTAAAAAAAATTCATTAAAATCGGATAATAAAAAAGTTAAAGATGGCGAGCGTAACGAAAATTGCAACGGTGACGTCATAATTCAAAATGGCGGATAACACATCGACGGAATGTTCGAGAACACAATGGCGGATCTAAGATGGTGGATCCAAGATGGCCGTCGGGGTCAAGGTCAAAGGTCAAGGTATCCTTATTCCTAGAAATGGCTTAACTGAGGCTTGAGTTAAGGATGCTTAAGCCTATTTTAGGAATTGGTGTTCTTTCTAAGGCAAAAGACATTTGTGGTTTTTTGAAATCCTAATTTTTCCTCGAAACGGGAATTTTTCCCTCGAAAACGGGAAATTTTGAGTCATTTTGAGTCATTTTTTAGGAATTTTTGCCGCCGTGACGTCACAAACCAAGATGGCGGACCGGCAATCTTCAATCCACTACCTGCATCCTGATCTCGGTCCGTCATTTACATACTACTCAAAAGTTTTAGTAAAAATTTATAATATTTACGAAATATTCAAACGAATTCGATGTTGTGCCTACGGAGTTATGATTTTTTTTTTCGCCATCCCTTGTTTTTGTAACCCCTTGAAGTTATGGTTGATCGTATCAAAAACTTATTCAGACAAAAGATTTTGGCATTACTCCTACGAGTTATAAAACGTTCAAACGGATGTAATATTTTTCATACTACAGGAGTCAGAACGATATTTCTGTTTTTTTGAAAAACCTTCCCTTTTTTACCCCTTTGGTCGGATATTGCTCAATAACGAACTCGACCTAGATTTACCACTACTAGATTTTATGTATGAGTTTTGAAGTGATTTTTCAAAAATTGCGACGGTTATCGTTTCCACAAGATTTTATGTACGTATTTATGTATGTATAATAATTTATGTATACATATATTTTTTATGTATATGTATAAAATTTTCAGTTGACGATGGTTTTGGGGTCTATGGACCATGAAACGAAAGATTACATAAAATATTTTCCGAAAGTTACACCATGGTAACGGCTACAACAGGTAGTATTTCTTTGAAATCTAACATCTAACATCGTCCGTTATCGGACGGTGTTTGGGCCAGACGTATACGCACTTCCGCGTCGCGACCTGACAAACGTCGCCGCAGCAGAGCGAGTGACGGCCATTCGAATGCAAAACGAATCTCGGACGTCGGAAAACCTGCACGCATTCGTAAAAAAAAAAAATTCTTTGGGGTCGGTTTTAAATTACAGCTTGGAACCGGTTCTGGTTTCGAGGGCTGGAGTTGCGACACGGTGGCAGACGTCGACCGCGATTTGACGACGAGGAGTTGATTGGTGCGCGCCAACTCGGGTACCTTTCCCTGTGCCACGACCGCGAGGCGTTAGGGCGATAACCGGCTTCGTTGTAAACATACGGTATTAAGACGATACAACACAAAAAAATGTTCTGTACTTTTACAAAAGATTTCTTTGGATAACAGTTTTCCAGAAATAATTTATAATACTACAATAAAGATTTTGTAACTTTGTAGAACACGTGGCTGTGGTTATTTTTGAACATATGAAATACGTTTTTCGAGATAATACTGGGTAAGCAACCGAACCTAGTATTAGCGCGAACACTATTTTGTGGCAATACAGTTGTATTCGTGTAAATGTACAAATTTACTAATATCTCTAATTCTTCATGAATATTGCTGTTATATTTACAAAAAGAAAAAAAAAATAATGAGAGCGTTGGAAAGACATTGCGTTAGGATGGTTCGTAAATATATTCCGTGGCCATCCTTGAATATTTTTATCCATATAAATGTTTTCCACATGTCACGAAAGTCACGTAAAAAGTAACGAAACCGAAGGTCTGTTCACGGAAGTCACAAAATAAACCTGAAATTAACAGTAACGATGCTGGTTGTCACGATACTTAAATAATTTGCAGCAGCCTTTTCCGAACATGAATTTCGTTTTTTGATAGCTCACTTCAGTTTATAGATGCGCGTTGAATACAGTATGTCCATGAAAGAATGTTCCGGTTATAAATTTTAATAGTATCAATTGTAAGCGTTGTAGGGTTTAAGTTCAATGTCACAATTAAGAGTAACTCAGTTTTAGATAAGCGCACGCGAAACTACTGCTTTGTTGTTTTCTCACTTGCAGCGCCACCTACGCAAAATGGCGACTCCTGAGCGTAAAGCATTTTGTGTTCTGCAATTTGCTAAGAGTTAATCTTTTATTTCAGGATGGAGCCCCTTCCCATTCAAATCTCTTTGTACGAGAGTGGGGGAACGTCCAAGTCGTCATGGTCGAGACGACAGAGCTCTTTTTCGCTGGCTTCCACGTTCATCCAAAATAACACCATGCGATTGATTTTTTCCTTTTGGGCTTAATAAAAGATAGTGTCTACGTTCCACCTCTACCTAATGATTTGCCATAGTTGAGACACAGAATTGAAGAGGCTATTGCTTCGATTACTCCGAATGTGTTAACCAAAGTGTGGGAAGAATTGGAATTGAGGTTGATGAGTGCCGAATAACTTTAGGTGAACAAATTGAACATTTGTAAGAAATACCACGTTATTTTTCCCTCAATTTGATGTATAATTTGTTGTAAATAGTTATATAAAACTTTTATAATATACCATTGAAAATGGGACATTCTTTTATGGACACTCTGTATAAATTGATACAGACTCTCCACTACTTCATAAAGAAATTCTCGATGATTGTATTTATGTTGATAAGATAATAATTGGCTCTCCTACAAACAACTTATATATTTCTTTTATTGCTTATTATTAGTAGGGACCGGAAAAATTCGCGGGTTCAGTGACCTCCACGATAGACTCCACTATCCTCTACAAACTCGGGCAAATGCCAACTGTTTATTGGCTGTTGACTTATGAGTCGTCTCGAATGGGTAGCCTGTGATTCGACACTTCTATGAAGGAGGGTCTCTAATTGGCCCTCATAACTCCAGATTAACAAAGAACCAATGGCAGAAGCAGCACTAAGGTATAATTATTTCAATTGTAGCATTTCACGAAATGAATCCGCGAATTTTTCAGGTCTCTAATTATTAGATATCCAGAATTTTTACTGTATCGTCTGGTCTCATGGTAGAATTCGAAGTCGTTGGTGTGCTCAATCCATGTTTGCTTTCCCGTTGATTTATTTCTTAGCGAGAATATTTTTATCCTTGTTAATTTGCACTACCTGATTATCTTACAGCTCTCCTAGCTGGGCATCGTTGGCCTACAGTCGTCCAAATAACTGTGGTCCATTCATGAACACAGCCTGAGAGTGTGGAGGTTTGCATTCTTACTGGTAACTAAATTAATGCACAAAATTCTCGCATCTCTTCTTATTATAAAAATAATGTTTGCGAATTGGAGGGAGGCACATGTATTCAAGGCGGGCAGAGAATGCCAAAAACAAGACATTTTTTTTTGTTAGGGAACGTATGTCCGGGAACGAAACCCTACAAAGTTCCAAATACGAAGAGTTACTCTCCAATTGTAAATTTTCAGGTTTCAGGGGACTACTCACTCAATACGCAGAGGAACGTACGTTTCGAGTCAGTCACACGCAGTTAGGTGTACATCACCCTTCGTGGTAGGCAACCCCCAGTTTCAGGCAGTCGCTGGATAAGCCTACTCGATACACGAGTGCTGTGAAAGCGCCCTTGGTCAGTGCGCACTGATCCAACTGCAGTTCCTCTCACACGCCCGGGCACACATTAGCATAGCGGCCATCTCTGTGAAGGTGAAGGCTGGTTTACAATTTAAAATTAAGAATTGGTGGTGTGCTTAACATATGAATCTATGTATATTTGTGAAATGGTTTGTTTATGATTTTTGTGTAGGAATTATGACGGGTCATGTGCGAACCATATGTTAACTTGAACACTTTACAGAGCTGTTTATATTATATTTTATCCTTTTCCTTAAGAATTAAAGGATCCCCAATCAGAACACAATAGAAAGTGTTGTTTGGGCGAAATAATGTTTCGTTGATGAAGTACGATAGGAGTAGGAAATGCGGAAGTAACTAGCATCATGTTAGGAAATTATAAAATACTTAGAAGAATATTGCAAGAAAATTGTAAAAAAAAAAAAAAAAAAAAAGTAGAAGAAGAAGTATTGATTGGAATATTTGTTGTGTTTTAAGATTTCGGAAATTGTTTATCCTGATGTATTTCTGGTTAATTTTTGCTGTTATACTAGTTTATTAATCGGGGGCACGGCAGTGCCCCCGCCAAGTCGAGCGCGAAGGCAAACACTGCCGTACCATCCTTTACTGGAACCATTTCGCCGCATTTTCAGGCCCCTATTTGAGAACCTCTGGATAAGACCAGAACGCAGAAATTTTCGTCATCCAGTAAGCTATAAAATCACACACTTAAAATTAAATTTCAAGTCTGTAGGTCATTTAGTTCCGAAGTTAAGCGAAAAAAAATTTCGCATTTATGACACTCACTCACTCACTCACTCACTCACTCATGATAATCAGAATAGAACTAGTACTTCCCATAAACTCAGAGAGCTGAAATTTGGTACAGAGTTAGGGTTTAATGGCCACATAAAGGGAAAACTATAAAAACTAGGATAATCGAAGATCTGGAGTACCTGGTGACCCTTATTTGAACACAAGAACCCAACCAAACTATTTAAGATCGACACACCGCCTTTACAAAAAATATTCAACTTTGTTTGCCTCTTCATTTGAAGTCAAAAATCGAAGGTCTGAAGTATCTGATGAAGAACCTTCAGCTTGTCTCAGCTGTATTAGAGATATGGTAATGCGCCTTTCTACTATTGGTACATAAAAAAATCGACTGTCATTGCAAAAATCCAGCGTAGTGGGACACATCTTCTAATTTAATCTAGCCTATTGCTTCCCACTGCTGGGCGAATGCCTCCCCTTCTGCTTTTAATACGCATATAAATTAAAGGAAAACTCTGGATAAGACTAGACTGGCTTTTATACTTATACTTACAAGTTTACAAGATGAAATAGTCGAACGATTAACTTTATTCTACTCGAACATTACACAAATTAAATAAACAAATTACACTAAAATATTAATTAATTTCGCTCAAAATTTGTTCAAAATATAATTCATTGGACTAAGAGTGTCGGTGATACCCGCACACGTCGCTAGATGGCGCTGACTGTATTTTAAAACGCGCTTACGTTTGTTTTTCCGATAACCTTATATGGCGAAGTGGCAACCGGCCGCGTTACAGTCGTTTACGACATTCTTCTACTGCCCTTGAAAACGTTTGCTAGGGATTAGGAGGGATTATTTGCATTTCGTTGATTTCGCTTATTATTTCGTGAGGTTTGCTAAGGTTAATTAGCAGGTTGTTATTATAACAATTCGAAGATTTGAATAGGTTAGGAAATTTATAATTAGTGACGGATTACTGATTATTACTTAATTATTAGATTTAAAAGTACTTTTAATTGAATACTTTATTTAATTGTTAGTTATTTAGTACTCTTCGTTTTCTAGGTTTAATTTACAGTTAGGCAGTACTTCGAATCGCGTTCGTGTTTATAAGTAAGTACTTTTCTAGTATTCTAGGTTTAGTTTATTTAGGTAGATATTACTTCGTTTCGTTTAAAAATATCATTAATATAGCTGTATTTCAGTACTAGGTAGGTAATACCTTTGGTACAAAGTTCATTTATAATTAATTATATTGACACTTGTCTAATAATTAGGAGTTAACGTTTTGTTTATAGTTTGTATAGATGAGTAGGCTGAGTATAATATTATCTTTGAGTTTTTTTATTAAGACAAAAGAAGTCTTAAAGATATAGATTATTATTGTTTTAGTCTAAATATTATCGGTATTTCTGATATGTTGTTCATATACTAAAGGTCGTTGAGTTTATTTGTGTTTGATTTCGCAAGATAATATTGTAAAAAATGTCGATAATATTAAAAGACGACGATGAACTTAGTGGCTACCAAGTAGTTGGTATGCCCAAAGACGGGTCTTGTCTCTTCCATTCAATATCTTTCTTGGTGTATGGTAGAACTGACTCAACTTGCAGTATCATATCTGCTATAGTTGCATACGTTGCTGAACATTGGGACGAAATGCAAAAGTACACGTGTGATGCTGATGGTGACGTATAAACGAGCGCGCAATCCTACACGAGCGATATGATGAAACCCACTACCTACGGCTCAGCTTCTGAGCTTATGGCTGCTGGAAAAATCTTTCCCTTCACTTTTGAAGTGTATGAGAACGGTATACTAAGAGGTTCGTTTGGCGATGCTGGCCAAAAAAAGTGTTTACGTTTTACCGGTAGTTACTTAAGCGGCCACTAGGCGTAAATACCGCGCCGATCTTTCAGAAATTAAACCGTCTAAACCGACTAAAAGAATAAATAATGAACGCGAATGAGCAATACGAAAAACTGTTGCTACTGACACAAGAATCAGAACCGGAAAAAAATAAAAGAAATATTTGTAATAAAAAAAATTCTCTTAAAAAGAAAAATAATGTCAAATAAGAAAATCTAATAAAATTAATCAATATGCCCACGTTTCTACAAAAAGAAGTGAAATCACACCAAAAAATTTCTGTAAAAAAATTAGCCAAGTCTCGATGGAGCTGCTTGTTTATCTCTAAAAAGTAATGAAATCTAGACAAAGTCGTGCCAAGTCTAAGGTTCCTTACTGCGATTTATTTATTATTATAGTTAATGTTGTGTGACTTGGCCGTTGAAGGGTACACAAGGGTACAAAACCAGGTGCTCCATGACACAATTGCACCAATCTGTCGCCAGAACCGCTACCCATTGACGATGGAAAATTGCCACTTGGAAAACGTTGATTCAATAACCAGTCAATTGTAGGCTTGATAAAGCTGCGTATTTCAATAATACTTATGTGTAGGCGAGCCTGAAACAAACAGTATAAAAAATGATTTCCAGTACAGACAGACTTCTAATCATTGATAGAAGTCCGTCTGTACGTCTATTTTATGTTAGATCGGTGGTCGATTTGACGCTCCAAAAAGAAGAGAGCAGATGTCAGCATTGTCAATGCTGAATGCATGTGTTGCACAATCAACAACAGCCTAAAATGAGACACTAGCGTCCAATTACCAACACCAGTATGGGCTATTATCTCGCTTAACAAACAGATATAACATTACTTGTAAACAAAATTGACTTGTACCCACTAACGCTGGCTCGCACGTGATTCGTGTACCAACATGTACCTGAAAGAAACCCAACTAGTCACGAAACGCAAACGTTGTTAGGGAGTTTCAACACTCAGCTAACCTCTGAATCTTTACGCTGTAAATGCATGGCCCCATCGATTCGGTGTTCCGAGGAACCATTCGAGCTTCGACCGAACGATCGATCGATATGGATTCGAACGCGGCGCGCCTGCTCCCACGGAAGGCCTTCATCAATCACGGACGCACGTGTATCGAAACACGGTTCGACTGATGGATGTTTTATGCGTGAATAATCGTCTCGGATGTAGGCGTCATTTTTCTGCTCGGCTGTGCGAAAATGTTTCTGTTCTTTCAACCGGGCGTATTGCAAATGTCCGCGTTCTCTTTCCTCCTCCCCTTCTCTTTCTCTCTCTGTGCCCGCAGTTATCGCAATTCTCTATGTCCGGCAGCTTCTGTTTTCTCTCCTAGGATTCTCTAACAGTCCCAGCGTCTACAGCACAGGAGGAAAAAGTATTACCTTTGGTTCAAGCCTCGGACTGAAACCCAAGCCCCTCCTTACCCCACCCATTAGTTGCGTGAAATTAGTCGAGATTTTTGTGTGAAGTCCATCTAGTCTGGATGTATCTATGTCAGCGAGGCGGGACGATAAGTGCGACGCTAACTGGTGATACCAGCGCGGTGTCGCCTCTGAACTAGCGCACAGTCTTCTCGTCGTGCACAGGACAACTCTGAGATTTCAGTGGTACCCATGACAGAATCTAGAATCTCCACCCAACCTCACAATATTCTTAAATGCTGTTCATAAACAGGCGCCAATTGGATATCTTGAGCAATTTTCTAATCGCGTGTTTTTTCTTTTGTTTGTTTTTTGCACACAGAATGTACGCACATATTTGCCCGTTCATACTTGAAAAACAATTTTAACCTTTGCTAATTTTTTTTAATTGATACTTTTTCACAGCCGTTGGGGTAACTCAAACCTTTGACTTCTTCAAGTTGTCACGTCACGCTGAGAGAGAAACGAAAAGTGCAACGATCTGAAGTGGGGCATTACAGCACACTTGTGTACTTGCACACATTCCCATTCCTGTAAATGTGAAATTTCACTTGTAACATGCGTGGTGGTCACGCCCCTGTGCTTTATGTATTTGTTCCATGAAGATGTGGTTGACGGTTGCGGGTGTGTCGGCAGCCATGTGCCGGCAGTTGGAGCAGCTGAAGAAGGACCGGGCGAAGGCGGCGGCGGTAGCGGCGGCGGCGGCGGCGGCGGCGGCGGCTGCCAAGAGCGCGGGCCTGCACCCTGGTGGCGCCGCGGAGAACCACCACCAGCACCACCAGCACCACCAGCACCACCAGAGGCCCGCCTCGCCGCCGCACGACGGCTACGAGTGCGTGGCGCTGCACATCAGCCCGGACCTCGGCGAGCGCATCATGCTGTCGGGAGAGAGGGCGCTGCTGGACGAGGTGAGTTTCGCGCCCTTTGGCAGGGGAGCTGCGCCAGGCGTGTCGCGGGTCGCTGCGAGAAGCGGCGCCACTCTATTGATAGCGACTTGAAGCGGGCAAGTCGCCATTGAGCAACGACACGCGACCCGCGAGACGCCTGGCACTGGTCGCCATAAATACACGAGTACTTTCTTTACGCGACACGCGAGGCCACGGTATTTTAGTGCACCCAGTAGGGGCACTGGCCAGTTTCTGTGTGCTCGCAGTTATTTTATTAATGCGCAGGATATAATTTTTAAAAATCCAGGATGGTGTTGTATTTAAAAAAAAATTCTAAATATCACAGAAGGCATTTCGCTTATTTTGTGAAATGTATAGTTCATAGCAATGATAAATGAAATAATAATTGGGTTTCTCCGAGCATACATCATTTCACTTCTTTATAAGATTTATAATAATCAATATCACACATTAAATATTAATAATACTTTAATAGTGAGAAAATAACATAATAAAACAACATTTCAATTTAAAAAATCTGTTTGTTTTGAAAATCTCTCACACCCACATAGCATTACAAACAAGCTTCTGTTTTGATTTCCTTTCATAATGTGCCGTTTTTGAAGCTTCGGGATTACGATGTCGTTATAGCGACAAAGTCTGGGCGACTTGGCCCTGCGACTTTTATGTCGCTGGTTGCGGCTTGTCACAGGGGCAGAATTTGTCGCTACTCGCACCACTAAATGGCAGCTGTCGCTGGTGCTGCCACCCCTGGCACTCTGGAATGCGGTCACATCCGGCCTGCCTGAAGGGTGAGGTCGTGCCAGCAGAGGGAGGGGGTATTCTCCTGCGCCTCCAGGCAGCAAGGGACCCTCACCCTCTGGCCAGCTACAAGGGAGGCAGTGTAGTTCACAACTTGAGAGAGAGAGACCTTGGGTGCTGAGTGTGTTCGCGCGCGATGACTTGATTTGTAACTATTAGTTATGGTTTTACTATTGAGCAATAAATCATTGTAGAAAACAAATTACATTGTTATTGATGTGCTGTCAAACAATGGGTTTTGAATGACGATAATTTTGGATGTTATATACAATATGTGGAGAATGCTGAATGCAGATAGTCGGGATGTTAAATATGTAATGTGGTGAATGTATATTGAAGATTATTGTGGAAGTTCAATACAAGTTGTGGGGGATTTTTCTGAAGATTGTTGTGAATATTGGATTCGTAATGTGGTGAATGTTGACTGGAGACTGTGTATGCTGTGTATGTTAAACACAAGCTGTGGAGGATGTTGTTTGAAGATTGTTGTGAATGTGGGATTTGTAATTTGGTGTATGTTGAGTGGAGACTGTCGCGGACGTGTTACACAGCACGTGGCGGGTGGCGATGCGCAGGTGTTCCCCGAGACGAGCCAGGCGTTGCTCGACGCGCGCTCCAGCGTCGCCTGGAACCAGCACGACGCGAGGCACGTGATCCGCTTCCCGCTCAACGGCTACTGCAAGCTCAACTCGGTGCAGGCCATCACGAGGCTGCTCAACTCGGGCTTCAAGGTGGCTGCCAGCAACGGTGGTGGCGTCGAGGGCCAGCAGTTCTCCGAGTACCTGTTCGTGCGGCGGGCGTGCGCCGTGTGACTCCGCGCAGGCCGGCCGTCGGCGACCGTGTGCCATAGCCGCAGCGACCCCTCGTGTACATTTGCCCTCGGTCTTGTTCCCCTCGGGGCCCGTCTACAACATCCACGTGAATGACGTCACATTGTCGCACGGAAAACTACCCGTCTACAATTGCGATGTCACCAGAGCGCAGTAAATGTTAAATGTCAAAATGAATGGTTTTTAAAATTGTTTTAGTTAATGGTTTTCATGCATTGTAAATGAGTACGTATTTGCGTTTTGAATATTCATTCAACTTGTGGAATATGAGGGAGTTCAACCATATGGAAAAGTAAATGTTAGTAAATCAATTCTAATCACACTGCCAAAAATGAATTCGTGTTTACGGCCTTCTGATTTCTTTGCAATATTTGTTTCTCAGAAGCCAAAGAGAAGCAATAAGATCCTGTTTTGAAACGGGAACTTTAAATTCCAAATATCACGAGTGTTGTTCTTCTATGCTACCAAAGGACAGCAGTTGACCAGTGTATTCGGACCAGGGATATTTGGACCGGTGTCCATACCATCCATGATGCCAGAGGATTAAATGAACTAATAAAATTTAATATAATGTCCATCGGATACAACTTGGGGCATTGCCATTGTAGACGGGCCTTTACTTCCTAAATCACTCTCCCACCCGCTTGCAGTACCTGCCGAGTGAGACATCAAGGGACCCGGACAGTTCAGCGGCTTCGACATCGAGGCTATCGTTTCCTCCAACCATACTATTGTATACCCTCGTGGGAGACAGGGTCAATTCAAGCTTCCAAGATGTACGGAGAGGCCATAAAAAAAAGTCAAAAACATGCTGTAAGATAAATGTTCTGTTTTGCATTATTATTAGTATAGAGCCTTGATTACTTCGAGAATTCATTGGGTAGAAAAGTAGAATTGCAGCACAAATGCATCTGCTTCATGCTGACTATCGTACTTAAGTGCTCTTGACACGTCCTTGACGACCCTGAACCAGTTATAAACAATTAGAAGAAGTGGTAACCCATCGCGAAATAACAATGGCTTAAATTATTAGGAATGGGGATTTATCGCGAAGATATTTCGTGCCAGGATAGTCTGCATAGGTATCTAACTTGTTCCCGCACTTACGGTAGGAATAAATGGCTTTTTAACATGTAATTGTTTTCAGGCTGAGTCATGCAGCCTCTGCGTTCCTGGTCGTTCATCCACCGACCAGAGTCGGTACCATAATAAAGGCAGCAAACCTGAATAGATTTAAATTATTATTTTGAACATACGCAGTTGCTAGGTTGCACTGTATATCATAGATAATACCCGAAAAATGGACAATGAAAGATGAATACACAAACACAGAAAACAGGCCAAAATGAACCGATGTTAAATGTAAAGATAGCAAAGATAATTCCGCGGGAGAAATTAATCAGAACAATGTCACAGAACAGACGAACACAGTGGGTAGACGACGTGACAGATGAAACTATGTGCTCGTCTGCAATATGATATTGTTGTTCTGACTAATATCTTCCACAGTGTTTCCCCCGGGTAGGGATAACAAGGGAGTTAGTTAGAGCGACACAATTAAACTGTGTTGTGAGAGTAGCAAATTTTATTAACATGAAGAATTAATGCAATAGAACTATAAACATGCTAATATGATACACTCAGCTTGTCTTCTAGTATGATTGTCCTTTCTGGGACTTGTTCCGCTTGAATATGCTTTCTGTCTGTCAACACAAAAATAAGACATGTCAACAATTAGTATTACCCGTAAAATAACAGCATATTTAACTGTTACAAAAGAATAGAAAATCTCTGAAGTTCTTAGGTTCGCTTTCCTCTAGACACCAATAGCGAGTCACAAAGCACATTAAATATACATATATAGAAAATTAATTACAAAAGAATATCAAGTGTTTGTTTTACCAAAATATCATTGTGTTTTAAAAGTCTTAAATTCAAAGCCGTCTTATGGCTTACAACAAAATTTACGTGTAAATGACCCCTCGTTTTATCGGGTCCAATACGGCCGGACACTCGCCTCAACACTCGCTGGGTCGTCGTGTCCCGGGCGTCGCTCGCCGAGTCGCCACTGTGGGTTGCGCACCGGCCATCCAGAGCGTTGCTTCCCTCACAAAACGCCTCGGATGGACATCGTTGGTGCGGTGTTGTCCCGGAACCCTTGACGACTTCGAAGAGACTTGCGAAGGACAGGCCACAAATCCCCTGAGCTGAGCTGTCGTGCTGTCCGCACCTGGCACAATCACTCTCATGTCTCGTCACTTTCAAAGTGCATACTCCTATATGTTGTGCATGTCAATAATGGTATACTCCGGTATAAATCGGTAGTTGTCTCTCAATGTCCTTGGTTTGCCTGCCTCTGTATGACCACACTGTCATCTACATGCACTTGCCCGTATCGTTGCCCATTGTTATTGTCCGACTCTGTCTCGGACACGCGAAAAAAAAGTGCCCTCCTTAACAAGTTTTCCAACGAGTCTCTTGGTCGCCTTACAGTCGAAACTCCACTCGTTGTTGAATACCTTGGCACTTAGTCGCTGACTGTCTCGTTGCGGTCCGGCGTTGCTCCAGCTTACCCTTCGTGGAGGCTAAGTCCCATACCGGAATTCCTTGTTTGTTCGGGCAGAGTGACGGTCTTCATGGTGGTCCAGGCAGGGCGGCGACAGGTCTTGCAGTGGTCGGGCAGCGCTTCCGCCCTTACGCGATTATTTTTCCTAACCTAACTAAAACTAAGTGTGTTTGGGAGGGGTCCGGGTTAGGGAATGACTCTAAGTGCGTCTCAGGCCGAAGCCTATACGCTATAATCATGCAGGGTTTAAGCCATGCGGGAGAGGAAGCATGCATAATGTGCTAGGAGGGGTATTGGCCAGCTATGGAAGCGATTGGAGCCATGACTAACTCCTTTCACTGACTATTCTAGACTAAAAACTAGATAAGTTGGGCCCAGGTAAAACCTGCATAGACACAGGGAAACCCCTGGGCACTTACATGCGGGATGCAAAATTTCCTGCGTTATTGACAAGCAGGTTGATTACAGGAAACAGAAGGATGGTTCCGGAAGAAGAGTTGGACAGAGTAGAAATAAACTACTAAGCAAGGGGCGGGAACTTGGACATTGCTGTCCGCTTTGGTTTGGATGGCGCTGGTTGTTTCGGGGACGACATATTGTCGTTTCCCGCCAGGCTGCCAGCCAGCCTGCCCTTACGCCACCGTTTCTTCATATGCTCGGCCGGGAGCGTGTGACAGCGATACCAGGAACTATTATGTTCCCATAACTCGCTTAAGCCCCGAGGTTGGAGGTTTACATACCCCTCGGGACGCCTTCCCCTATGTTCTCCGACCATTCAGTACCTCGTGGTAACTCCTACTTCGCTCTGGACGGTCGGAGGGGAGGGAGGTCATGTGATCAGTCACGTGACTGCTTCTCAGTCACGTGGTTACCCCCTCCACTGCGCGTCTCTGGGTGGGGCTGGAGCGCACTGGGTACAAGGTCGAATGCCTGTTGGGTTGTTCATCCGTTACACAAGGGTGTAGCGCGGATGGCAGTCACTTCAGGTGCAATTGTCACTTCAAGTGGGACCAGTTCGTTGGGGGATGCTTAGCTCCCACAACAACAGCATTTTACATCGGCTGATTTTGGCTTGTTTTCTGTATGTTTGTACATTCATCTTTCTTTGTCCGTTCTGTATGACGTACAATGGCATTGGAATAACTATTTCTAAAATAATGATTTAAATCAATCATCCCCATTGCAAGAATCACTGAAGTATTGAACATGAACAGTTTTGTATTGAAGCGTATCTATAATAATTGCACGTAGTTTTAAATATATAAAACATACTTCATATACTTAAAGTCTAGTGTGGATCATTCAACATTTTCTATTCTTTATTTTGTCTTGATTGAGAATCTTAAATATTTGGCCGAGTCTCACAATGACCTGTTGGTTTGTTATTGGCTGAGATAACCTCGGGGAGGGAGGGAGGGGACGACTGCGGCCCAGTGGAAGACGTAGCGGAAACCTTCCAGGTGTTTAATGAATCCGAGGAATGTCCGGGTCTCTGGTGACGACGCGCAGGCTCCCCAGGTCGGAGCTTCGCCGCGTCGGCGGGTTCGCCCAGTCAGCTGGTGGCCGTGGCCGTGTTGGCTGAGAGGCTGGCGAGGGTCGGGTTCGATCCCAGCCCCGGGCGAGACTGGACCTGCGCGTGCGTGTGGTCAGCCCTCACACTCCACGTGCATTTTCCCAATCAAACACGAGTTCTGTCACAAATATTCACCAAGGGTCGTCATGGGTGTAGAATGTCGGGTCAAGTCGCTTGTACGACATTATATTACACTTAGTGAATATCTGTTAAATATTCTTGTGACAGAACAACTAATAAAAAGGAGTTTCGGAAATAGCCCTATAATTTGAGGGCTTAAACACGATAACTTTCATACATATTATTTTTCGTCTCAATTTTCACAACAGATATTTACCACTTTACTTACGTGAAAATAACTTCTAGTAATATCTGATGAGATATGTTTATGATCCAACAACAATAATTGCAAGAGAGCTACGGAAATAAATAATTATTATCAGCAATGACAAAATAAGATATAACCAACTTGGCATTCCAGGCTGAACATTAACGCGTCAGTGATCTTCATATGAAGTACCTATTGTATTTCCATTATACCTCTTTCGTGTAAAAACATGTTTGATGTTGATTAAATTGGAAATAATTGTTTCATACCGTAATGCAAGTAACTTTTAACAGGTTGCGAAGAATTTGTAATCAAATAAAGAAAAATGTACATAGCATATACTGAAAAATGTGCATATACTGAAAATATTTCATCCAGCACATAAGAATGAGCATTAGCCTTGATACTCTAGAATATTTTTTTTCTTCATAAGACGCGTTCACATTGTCATTTTAACATGATTTTATTAGGTTCACAAGTAACTAACGAACTGTGTAAACAAATCTTGGAAGTCGGTTTTAACCTACTTTTAATTGTCGCATCGATTTGAAACTTTGCAAGTGTATGTAATTCAGATGACAGTACAATAATTGGGTACCATAGAACTGATGTGATGATGGAGCCAGGAGGTGGATAGTGTAACTCTTCAACTTTTTATTGTGTAACTGATAAAATTGTGATTATTAATTTTTTTAACTTTTTTTTACGAAGATTATCGTAGCGAGTACATACCAGCGTCACAAGTTATAATATATCCAACTTTTTTCTTAATTCTTTTTACACTTGTAACATATCAGCATCCATCAAACGTATTCATTATTGTAGATTGTGTTTGCGTTGGTAATTAGCGTCTGTTTAAATAAAAACGTCAAAAAATTTAAAATTTTCTTATAATTTTAGTGATTTTGTGGCTTTCCTTGCCACTAAGCATTATAACGCATCTCAACCTTGCTCTTCAGTATGAAACTCCAGTGAAATAAAGCGACATTTTTTAAGAGGTGCATATATGACCACAAAATATCTGCAGTATATCATCTCTTGCGGCTCGATAGAGCTACCAGGCCGCTCAGAACGAATATTTCGTTTTCTTTGGTCACGTGTCCGATATTGTCTTCGTGGATAGCTCCCAGCTGGCCGATCGAATCCACCGACATCGCCTTATCGAGCGAGAGTGAATTAAGAACACTTATCACATTCCCACTTGTGAGTATATACTCTGACCGCTTTGTATACTGTTCATGGCTGTATGTTGTTAAGTACATTTTGTATAAAGATTCGAACTTTTAACTGCATTAAGTAAATATATTTTAACTAAACTTTTTTAAGGGAAAAGTACTACCTGTGGAAACATTTAGCTAACAAGCTGTATTTTGTATTATAAGTTATAATGCTATGCCTCCCATAGTATAAAACAATTTAATCAAAAGCAACCGTTTTAATTACATTTAAATTACATGTTACAAAATGTTTTTCTTACAAATGCATAATATGAGTTGTACAATTGTTTAATTTGTAATTAGTTTAACCACTAATAGTAATAAATACACTGGTATTGTAAAATTAAGAAAACTTTAAGTCAATTTTGTCTGCAGGCAATGAATTTGTTTACTTCCTGTTATTGTTATATTAATAGTAATTATGTATTTGTACTTTATGTAAAATACACAAGTTGTCAACATATTCATATCAGGGTATGTTCAGGTGAAAAATTCTAGCATAATGTTTTTCATTTTGTTATTGATAATTCAAATGTGTAGGGTGAAATTTAATATTCTTCAAAATATGTATTACTTGTAGCCAGCAGCTACGGCCATACTTTAATTAATAATTATCATTCTTGTATTGTGTTCATGTTATATGAAATATGCTTTGAATGCCATTACTAAGACAAAATAAAAAAAGAAAAGTTGTAAATTTGAGTTTGTTATGTGCAATGTTAGTTTACGGTGTGTTTTAATTGATACAGTAAATAATTAATTGTAGCTTATTGTATACTTTTCAAAAAAATGATCTCATTTGCAGGGTTAACCCTAACTTAAAAGGGCTGTGAACTCAAAAATAAAATAAAAAAATGATTTGATAACGTGGACCATTAGTGAATGTATTTGTTCAGTTTGAAATACATAATATATGTATCTGTTCTTACTAAGAGACTGAAACAATTTCACTGCTAACTTTTCAAGTTTAAAACATTATGAAGATTTTATAAGTCAGCTTGTTTAAATTGTAAATAATAGAACCTTAGAACATTTTCACCTTCAAAAAATCTATGTGTAAGATTGGATATACAGTTATAGAATTATAAGTTAGTTAATGTTTTTATGATAGTTGTGCACTTAAAAGTTTTCAGTGCCAATATGTACCAAACATATATAATTAAAAATTTAAAGAATTTAACCAAACTAAAATTTCTTTCATTATGCTCCTTCCAAACCACTGTTTACGCTTACGCAGTCAAGTATGTTAAGTATTCGGTTTCAATTCGTCCTCTAAAAATTCAATCAATCAGCGGTTGTGCTTCTGGCTCGCCAGAGAGTGAGGAGTGGGGCGCTCAATTTTCCATCTCCTCCCCCCCCCCCCCCTTCCCAGCGCCACTGAGAACTTGAGGCGAGTCATCATTGCAGACCCGGAAATTTCGCGGATTCTTCTGGCCAGCCGAGCCGGTTAGACCGCAAGGACCTGACGTGGTGTTGCAAGTCGCGTGGCGGTGGGTGGTGGAAAGGGGGGAGGGGGGGGCGGTCGTTGCAAAGAGAGACGCGAAGGCGAGCGCCAGACGAGGCGAGGACAAACTGAGTGTTGCCGCCCGCGGCGCGCGCGAGGCCGCCGTCGCCATGGTTACCGCGAACTCAATATCCCCGACATGGAACCAATTGGGAGCGAGGGCCCCGCGGCGCGGCAGAAGAAGGACGTCTGGGGGCAGGAGGGGGGAGGCTCGCCTCGGGGCACCTCGGAGCCTGGATGCCGGGCGCCGCGGGGCGTAAAGGCGTAGCTGGCTCCCGGAGGAGGGGCGAGGGGGCGGGCTGCACGCCAGCTGCCCCGAGGCCCTCCCGCGGAACACAGACGCTTCACGGGCCGCGGGGAGAGGGGAGGGCCGACTAACAACCTCCCCCCCCCCCTCCAACCCTCCTACCACCTTGGTCTTCAGGGGCTGGGTCTCTGCACATTTCTTCTTCTTTTTTTAAGTGAAACTTATTTTTCAGCCGATAGGGTGAGTCGAGGCGATTTCTACTCTGTTTAAACTTTTCAACTTAAATTAATGTAGAACGATGGTTACAAATTATTAAGGGATCTTTGTAAATTTGTCGTTATCTTCGTTAATTGAAGATTGTCAAGTTTACTATATTTGAACATTAATCCACCATAATAATCATGGTATATAAAGAAAACATACCAGAACTGGTGAAGACTCGTGCATAAACACTTATTTCTTCCACGTTTGCGTTTACGCTGTTCCAGTTAACTTATTAAATTACGAAGAACGTTCCGTTTATTTCAGGTGCATTCTTCCTTTGAAAAGTCGGTAAATTTTCTGTAATTTGTAACAGCATAGAGGCCTGGAAATTTCGCGATTCATTTGGCGTTAGGCAAAACTTCTAAGTCGTATGTACACTCATTACTCACATATACTTTCCTATCGGCAGATTTCTTACTGTTTTCTCGGGGTATCTCCCACTGGGCTCATACTCTATACCTCGAGCTAAACCCCCCATTTTGCACCTTGTCTTGAGTGGGCGTTCGTGGTTGTTTACGCAAAGGTTTGCATAATCAACTGCGTTCTGTTTTGCTGATTTGGTGTGAATGGGAGCATTGAATTGGAATTGGAATTGAAATTTTCTTGGAGAGAGGTTAAAGGGTATCGGGCACTGCCCCACCTCAAAGTTGGTCCGTGGGTGGCAACGACTGTTGGCTATCAGTCAGCCGGGTTTTTTTTCTGTGTGCTGCTATAAGACCAACAGCGGCTAAGAGGGCAGCTGGCTTGGGGTGATAGCCTCCTGCTTTAACGCATGCCAGACAGTCAATAGTACTGATTAGACAGTGTGAGCCCGCTGGTTCTACGATGGATCGAAAGCATTGGCATGAAGATTTGCAAGAGGCAGTTAAACATCCAATAGAAGGAGACTGGTCCGAAAGGAAAACCCTTTTGACGGATTACACTAAGGACAGAGGATTGGACTTGAAGAGAGTGACCATACTGGTTGACAAATTGCTGGATAAGAAAGTAAACTGGGCTAAGGAACCAGTACCAAATTTAACTGAAAGAAAATGGCTGCTATCTGTTGGTCCCATAATATGTGAACAAGACCCTACTATAGTTAAAATGATGATAAGGGAAATCTTCAGGAAAGACAAAACTACGGCTGAGAAGGAAGAATCGACTGAAGAGTTTGTGATAAACCCTAAATGGGATGAACAGGAGGTGCTTTCATGTGCTGAAAAATTAATAATTGAGCTAACCACCTACACGACCACAGAGATATCTAAGGTTAACAAAGCATCTACAAACTATATTCTGCCCAGAGTAACACAGCTAAAAGGCCTATTAGATAAGGTTCTGATAGACAATTCCCGGCTTAACGGAGTGATAAAGGGGATAGAATTAAGTAAAGGCCCTGTGATAAGGAAGACGTATGCGGAAGTAACAAGTGCAGCTGAAATTGGAGGGACTACTCGTCAACAGATCATACCTAAACAGAAGAAGGAGTTGCTGATTGTCCTGCCAAGTGACGAAACTCAAACAAGTGACACCACCAAAAGAGAGATCTTAAAGAACATTGATCCAATAAAGAATGGGCTGAAATTCAAAGGAATAAGGAAAATTTCGAAAGGAGGAATTATAATCGAAGCACAAGACTCCAGCACGATTGAAAAACTGCAAAAAGATGAGAAAATATCTAAACTAGGACTACGTACTGAGCGCCCTACAAAGCAGGGCCCGAAAGTTATTATGTACGACGTGCCTAGGGAGTTCGATAACCCTGATATAGCTGGCACAATATTTACTCAGAATCTGAGCGCAGATGAAGTCTCACTGGAGGAGTTCAGAGCTGGTTTCATGGTGCGAACAAGACGCGGCAGAAAGGATAATAAAGAAACAGTGCACCTTGTCATTGAATGCACACCTAAAATAAGGAATATCTTGCTAAGCAGAACACATATGTATATTGGTTTTTCTGCATGTAAAATTAGGGATTTTGTGTCAATAACTAGATGTTTCAACTGTCAGAATTACGGACACCCCGCACATAAATGTAAAAGCAAAACTATCTGCTCTATATGTGGACTTGATGGGCATAAGTATACAGAATGTAGTAAGAAAAATGAAGGAAATAAGTGTGCAAATTGCAGACGAGAGAATAAACCACACGAGCATAGGGTAGATAGCACTGATTGCTCTGTCTATAAGAGAGCTTACGAAAGAGAAATAGAAAGAACTAATTATGGTGAAATATGAAAATAACATAAAAATAGGGCAACTAAACGCACAACGTTCAGCTGTTGTCAGTGCTGAATTAAATAAGATTGCAGAAAAAATGAAGCTTGATGTGATCTTATTACAAGAACCCTATGTATTACGTGGGCAAGTTGCAGGAATCCATGGTTTAATATATGCAATAGGAGATAATCCGAAATCGGCAATTTGGATTAGAAATGAAACTCTAACTACGATGTTACTCTCCGGCATTTCTAATGAACATCATGTTTGCATGATCATGCAGATGAGGATGATGAAAATATACGTTATCTCATCCTATTTTCAATTCTCAGATCCTATTGAAGTACATATTGATAAGCTTAATTCAATATTGGATACAATTGGACATGAAAATATAATAATTGGTGCAGACACAAATGCAAAATCTTCTTTTTGGAATTCACCAGTGAATGACGAAAAAGGTGAGATCATGAACGATTTTATCATGGAAAGAGATCTATATGTTATTAATGATGATCCATTAACAGGAACATATCTATCACCAGCAACTAATACTGAGACTTTCATTGATGTGACATTGACTGATAACAACATGAAAGAAAGAGTCAATGAATGGAAGATTCATCTGGACAGTTCAAGTGACCACAGATTGATGACTTATGAAATCCAATTGCAAAGAACTGAGATGCCTCCCATAATAATAAGTCCACGGTACATACATAAGAACGCGGATTGGAAGAAGTTTGATGAATTAATAACAAGCAAAATAAATGAATTATCACATGAAGAAGATGTATATAACTCCGCAGAAGCACTCGCCATGAGATTAACAATTATATTACAGAATATCTGTGAGAAATGCTTTAGGAAACAAACGAAAATTATTCCTGGAAATCCCTGGTGGGATGTTGAATTAGAAGAAACTAGAAGAGATCTGGAAAGACTAAGAAGAATCATGAAGAGAGCGGCAAATGGATTTTATAAACTTTTAATTTTACAACAGTACAGAATAAGGAGAAAGAAATATAAGAAAGATATTTTATTAAAGAAGAAGGTATACTGGGAAAAACTTGTCCTTAACAAGGGGAATATGGACCCTTGGGGATATGTGTACAAGGTGATGGCTGGCAAAGTACGAAGTTCTTTTGAAATCCCTGGGATGATGATGGCAAATAGACAAATTACTGACATTACAGAAAATTTGGAAACTATTCTACATGATTTACTACCTAATGACAACCCAGATGAAGATACGAATATTCAAAAGATGAAGAGAGAAGCGATGAAAGAACTGCCTGATACAGAAGACACAGTTTCTTTCACCATCCAAGAGCTTGACAAGATCATTAAAGAGTTAAAACCACGAAAAGCACCAGGTAAAGATAATATAACAACTGAGTTAATTTGGCGAGCTTACCCTCGAATCAAGGAAGTACTGTTACATCTGTATAATTTATGCTTATCTTCAGGAACATTTCCAAAAATATGGAAGGAAGGAGTTCTCAAAATCATATACAAGGGAAATGCTAAGGACCCGAAATTAACTAAGTCATACCGGCCTTTAACTATGCTGCCTAACATGGGAAAAATTTATGAGCGGCTCATTAATGCAAGACTAACAGCTTATTTGGAAGTAATACAGGGAATAGATAAACAGCAGTATGGCTTCAGAAGAGGGTATAGTACAGAAAAAGCGCTATACGATGTAAATCAATATATTAAAAACCTACAAGAAAAATATGTGCTTGGAGTGACGATAGATATAGCAGGAGCATTCGACCACGCTTGGTGGCCTCAAGTATTATGGCGCTTAAAGAATCTTAACACACCTAAGAACCTGTATGCCGCCATAAGGGGCTTTCTGCAAGATAGAAAGTGTGAATGTCGATTGGGCCACATAGTTGTGGAAAAGAAGCTCTCCATGGGCTGTCCTCAGGGTTCAGTCCTTGGTCCGCTACTATGGAATATAATATTTGATGAGCTTCTGAAAATTGAGTTACCAGTAAATAACATTATATATGGCTATGCAGATGATGGCTTGCTCATTATACCCGCTACTTCACGCTACGAATTAGAGCAGACAGCAGAAATTATTCTACGCTCTATCAACACCTGGGCAAGCAGTGTCCGACTTCTTATATCATCTGAAAAAACTGAAGGCGTATTACTAAAGGGAAAATTACATAAAGACAGACCACCTTTAATAAGATTTCAAGAACGAATAGTGAAGATAAAACAAAAAGTTAAGTATCTAGGGGTACAAATCACAACGGGAACAGGATACCAAGAACACATACAAGAAGCATCACAAAAGGCCCTACTGTTAATGCAAAAAATAAGGAGTCATAAACCTACAAATGTAGGATTGAACACTAATACTATGACAACACTGTACAATGGAGTATACCTGGGCATACTTACCTATGCTTGCTCAGTCTGGTATGAACTACTACGCAATTCACATGTAAGAAGAAGGTTAAACTCATCCCAACGAACAGCTCTAATTGCTGTAACAAAAAGCTACAGAACTACGTCTTTAGAAGCACTGCAGGTTATCGCTGGAGCCTTACCTATAGACCTACTAATACAAGAAAGAGCAAAAGTTGTGATATTAAAGATGAACAAGGAATACACTGCTTCAAAATATCGCAGAATTCACATAGAAAATATTGAAATCTGGCAAGAAAGGTGGCGAAACTCTGACAAGGGAAGGCATACACACAATATATTCCCTTCAATAGAAGAACGGATGAAATTTTCATGGATAAGTACTGACCACTACACTTCACAATTCCTAACAGGTCACGGGAATTTTAAACACAAATTAAACTCTTTTAACTTAGTGGAAAGCCCTATGTGCCCTGTGTGCATGGAAGAAGACACAGTAGAGCATGTTCTAAATGATTGCGTTAAAATAGAAGACATACGAAACAAGTACACAAGGAAGATGGCTATGGAGGATGTTGATATTAAGGATATTAATCAAATTGTGAGAGATAAGAAGACTTATGACATATGGAGAAATTACACCTTTGAAGTATCCAAGAGACTGGAGCGTTTCGATAGTTGGATGCACGAACAATCTCTGATGGAAGATCTGCTTTCCGATACGGAATAACTTACTACAGAAAAATAAAATAACTCTTTGAATCTCCTACACAAGTTTCTTTGGCTGTTCTTCTTGTGTATAGTGTAATCGAACAGCCGGAATATTATATCAAATTAGATAAATGAACTGAAAAGAATTAATTAAGAATAAGAGAATTAAAAATATACACCAGATCTCTCTTTGAAAATAAGAATAAGAATTATGACAGAATAACGCCCTGGAAACCTGTATAAGCAAGCTAAAAGGATATGAATTATTATATAATATAAACTGTATTATATTATATAATATATATATATATGTGTGTTAAAAATATAATCATGTGTGCAATAAATATAAATAAACTACTCTTGCAAACCTTATAAAAAGGATTATATCCAGAGTAGTCTTTAAGTAAACATACATAATCTATAATATGATTATTTTCTATAAAGCTACAAGATAATCTGTTATTTGATCTCTCCTGCTGCCAGATGGTAGTTGGCTGGTAGAGCGGGATTGGCGGAACAATCGAGAGCCAACCACCAGAGCATGCTGAGGTACAGATATTTGCAGTCTAACGGTTGACCAAAAGAATCCGCGAAATTTCCGGGTCTGTAGCGATGATTCACCAAAAGTGTTCAGAGATGGAGAGGGGGGATATGGGAAATTGAGCGCCCCACTCCTCACTCTCTGGCAAGCCAGAAGCCCAAACACTGGGTGATTGACTTCTTAGAGGACGAATTGAATCGAATAAAGAACAGCGTCATAACAAAATACGACTACAAGAGATTCGGAAGAACTATCGATGTGGATATTTAGATAAATTTGAAAAACTGAATTTATGTTTCAATATATTAAGCTGTCATAAACGCGTTCTTTCACCCTTAGTGTTCATTGAAGACATGTGCACTAGTGAATAAAGATCTATTTGCAAAGCATAATAATTACACGTGTTCCAAATACAAGTTTTCAAATCCCGCTAGTCGTGGAGTTTCACCTTTGAATATATATACTGTATAGAAGTCGCGAGTGGATAGGATTTACTCTACGTTGTTCAGAAGCTTATGATGAGCAGCTTGGGAACTTCACCGCTGCAGTGCGCTGCCGTAACGCCCTGTATCGTCTTAGTTGTTATTTACACGTTAGAGCGCAGCTCTGTCGCCCGCTGTCATTCCCCGCACCCCCCCCCCCATCCATCATTTACTGCAGCTCAAGGTCGTTCAACGGGAGGGGGAAGGGGTGTTTGAAGAGTTCGACACTTGTCCGCTAGGGACCACCCCAAGTCGATGCCCTAGAGATGGTGGCGATTGCGGCGGTGAATTAACCAACTACCTCAAAACCGTATTAGAAATTTTAACCTGGGCTGGCGACTTCTATACAGTATAGCTGAATTCGTTAAAACTGCCAATTATCTTTTAACGTGTCTTGCAAGGGAGAAAAAAAACTCTGAGAAACAGTTAACGTTTTGTTTGTTAATTTTTCTGCAAGAATATTCCGGCAGGCTAGAAACTTCCCACAGTTTAAAGCGGCCGTTAATGGCCGACGGAGCGTGAATAGTTTAATTGCGAGCTCACCATCGCTGTCTAATGAGCCGTGACCACGCAGGCAGCCAGTGCCACCTTTGAATATATATACTGTATAGAAGTCGCAAGTGGATAGGATTTACTCTACGTTTTTCAGAAGCGTATGAGGAGCAGCTTGGGAACTTCACCGCTGCAGTGCGCTGCCGTAACGCCCTGTTCGTCTTAGTTGTTATTTACACGTTAGAGCGCAGAACTGTCGCCCGCTGTCATTCCCCGCACCCCCAATCTATCATTCACTGCAGCTCAAGGTTGTTCTTAGGGAGGGGGAAGGGGTGTTTGAAGAGTTCAACACTTGTCCGCTAGGGACCACCACAAGTCGATGCCCTAGAGATGGTGGCGATTGCGGCGGTGAATTAACCAACTACCTCAAAACCGTATTAGAAATTTTAACCTGGGCTGGCGACTTCTATACAGTATATATATTCAAAGGTTTCACTTCTAAAGCGCCCCCCCCCCCCTCCCTCGGACACACACATACACAAACACACACACACACACGATTAGTTCGAACTGTCAGTTGGGACCTATCAGTCGGAACTGTCGCGTGTGAGCAAGGGCGGTGGACTGATAAGTCGGAACTGACGGACTGACGAACTGGTGGCTCTCCAACAACTGTGACTGTGGCTTTGAGAGCCCTCAATCCGGACTGCCGTATCCATCCTTCCATCAGCTGAGTGTCGTGGCAGACATATTCGTTTACACCGTTACTTGCAATTCCCCCCCCCCTCCGTTTTCCAACTAAAAGTGCAGCTGTAATTGCAACGTCCAAAGTTTCTTCCACGCTCTGCGATGAAGCGATGCATCCAACAGCAACAGCAACCGCAGTACTTATCGACTCGGGCTGAGCAGTCAGGACCAGGGTGTCCACAGTTAGTACTTTCGTACTAGTTCTAGTACTTTTATAACTTTTTTTAGTGGTCTAGTACAGATCTAGTACATTTTTCTTTAATATAATAATATTATAGTAACTCCAATATCTCTTATTATTAAGCGTAATTATTTTTAAAAAAAACTATGGAATGTATGTGTGTGTGGTGTGATATTTAAGTTCGAGCATTGCAATGTCATAATAACTTCCTAAATTGTTAAAAACCATAACAAATTATAATTTAGTTTTTTTTTTTTCAAATCTAGTACTTTTTTCTCGCCTAAGTTGGTAAGAAATATTTTTTTCCTTGTGGACACCCTGGTCAGGGCTGGGGGCCGGGCTGGTCGCGCGAGGCAGGACGGCAGTCGCCGCGTGTCTGCGCCGGGACTCGGACACGTGTCTGCGCCGGGACTCGGACACGTGTCTGCGCCGGGACTCGGACACGTGTCTGCGCCGGGACTCGGACACGTGTCTGCGCCGGGACTCGGACACGTGTCTGCGCCGGGACTCGGACACGTGTCTGCGCCGGGACTCGGACACGTGTCTGCGCCGGGACTCGGACACGTGTCTGCGCCGGGACTCGGACACGTGTCTGCGCCGGGACTCGGACACGTGTCTGCGCCGGGACTCGGACACGGGCACAGACCCGAGGTGCTGGCCGAGCGGACAGGCGGCGTGACTGCCTGGGACCGCCGTGCGAGCAACGTGCACGGGAAGACATTCGCTGTACTTCTACAAAAAGATTTAAAAAAATAGTTTGTAACACTACAAGAAACATATTGTAACTTTGTACAGCACATGACTGTCGTTATTTTTTGCATTTATGAAATACGTTTTTTCGAGATAATAATGAGCAAACGAAAATTTGCGAATAATTTTATATTTTAAATTTTTATTCAGGCATATATTTATTTTAAACTATGGAAAAGATAATCGAATATTCAACAATTGGAAATCTATTCAGCCATAACTTTAACGATTGGATGTACTGGGAAAAATCAAAGCATAAATTCCCGGGTAAGAATCCAAACCCAGTATTACTGTGAACACTATTTTGTAGTGATGAAGTTGTTCCCATGCATATGTACAAATTTAAAATTATTGGTAATAGTACGTGAATATTCCTTTTCCATTTGCAAAAAAAAAAAAATACAGTGAATGCAGTTGCAAAATGTAACACCAAATATTTATAATTTTATTGTCTTAAATACTGAACTTCAATAGTTTCATATAATTTTTGATGGAAGAAATTTTTAACACATGAATGTAAGTATTTAAATTAACATAAATTTACCCAAAAAATAAGATAAAAATACAAATTGGCATCGGGGGAGAGGGCAGCGACTCTAACGCCCCTCCCCCCCCCCCCCCCCCCTTCATCGTAACGTAACGCCTTGAGTGACGCGCGAAGGTTGGTTGACGGCTCCTGTCACTGGTCATGACGTGACCGGGCTGTACACTGTCAGAAATCTCAGTAAATTGACGTATTTAAACAAAAGAAGGACGAATCATCGCAGGAACTCATTAGGCACAAAAACAACAAAAGAATTTCAGCATATAGAAGTGCAGTTTACAGAAAAATGTCACGTACACAGCCAGCAAACCATGGAACGACTTACCAAAAATAAGTCCAAACGAAATTCCTATTGAGAGTACTGTTCCAGATATAAAATGGAAACCACTGTAATTAAATAATAGTTTAAAATTATTTTTTCAATACTACCTATAATAATAATATATTACGATACTATCCGTGTGCCCCATTGGATTTCCCATCCTCATTTTTGATGAATTACCAAAAACTCTGATACAACTGACTTTTTTTATAAGTGTATATAAACACAAGCCAAAAAAATATTTCCATATTTCTAACTTCAAAAATGTCAAACGTCCATAAAAAAAACTTTCATCCCCTATTAACCCCCTTAAGGTGGGTATTCTCACCTATGTTAGCTAAGGAACTGCTAAGCTAGACCCGCCGGCGCCGGTTCAAGCTGTGCTTTGTCTGTCGCGGCGGGTCATGACATCCGAGCTCCGTGTGTTTGCGTGGTCTCAAGGAGTTTATTTAAATTTTCGGTTGGTACTTTAAAATAATCCTTGGGAGTTCATGGAGAATGTAAAATCATACCCGTTAACTCGCGAACTGAGAACCCTGGGTAATTTGTAACCAGTGTTATTCGCAGGTTTAAGGGTTTATGTCCCGTTCCAGGTCATATTATATTTACGTTCCACGTGGTTAAACTTGGCTTCTTTTTTTTATTGCCTGAACTTTAACAACATGAATATATATATTTATATGTATATCGCATAATTTTTGCATAATTAGCTGGCAAATTGGCATTTTTAACGTTTTTTGTGCAGTATGTTTAAGGAGAAAGAAATGGAATATAAAACTGAAGATTTTAGGTGGAAAGTCATTTTTACTGACTGATATGTGATATGGTTTAATTTCATTCAATTAGTTATTATTTTACCTACTCTTAAAATATTCAGAATTGTTATGATTTTCAGAGGCTTCGAAAGAATTTTAATCGTACCACACTGTAGCCACCAGCATTGCCTATAAACCTAAAAAATTTGTTATTTATTCCATTTGATTTTCCATATCCATACTGTACAAACATGTTAAAAATTCAACTTTACCAGGTAATTATGCAAAAGGTACGAACTACATTTTATTTCATTTTTTTGATGTTCTGGCACACAAAAAGTGTACAAGTTTAACAGTGTTAAATGTAAAAATAAAATAATGTCGTGGAAAGAGGGAATAGGGATATGCACCCTTAACGTGAAATTTATTTCACTAGTGCACTAGGCAAGCTGAGTCTGTGGTGGCTTGAAATAGCCTTCCACAGCACACAGGGGCAGGACAGCACAACGCCCAGGATAGGACCCAGGAAATATATTTTCTACAATAGAAAATGATTCCTGCACCCGGTCGGGAATCGAACCCGAGTGGTTAGAAGCGTACGCTCCTGGAAACGGTTGTTTCCACGGGTGGGTTTTTAAGTTTAAAAAATTCTAAACCTAGTGTTGTAAATGGTATCTTTAACAGATATTGTAGCATGAAGGGTCGCCGCTGCAAGTCCTGTAGAGGTGTGTTACCCGGGACGAGACGCAAGTCGACTTGCCCCCTTCTTGCGCGCTGCCCCACTCGCGCGGTAAATCACCCGTAACGCGACTGGAATGTGGGAGCGATTTAGTTCTCCCGCGGGGTTTATCGCTCGCGAGATCAACCGCGCCGTCTGGGTGCGCTGTCACTTAGCGCGTGGCTTAGTGCGGCATGCGCCGGGAGGGGGGGGGGGGAGTTTACCGTGATCTGCTAGCGGCGTGTCAGAAGGCAGGCAGCTGCGGTCGACGCGGGAATTGGCGCGCAACTAACATATTGCAAAAGCGCCCACAACCATGGTGTAAGGAAGGGGAGGTGAAACCGTGCGCAGGTTTCCCCCTCCACGTGCTCCCTCGCTACGTCACCTTGGTCGTAGCCAGCGCTCTTCTTCCAGGCGCTTCCCATCCATTTCATCTGCGTCTCGTGCGAATTTTTGTTATTGTTGGTGCTGAGTGTTTTATGTAGCTGTGCAGTGTTCGGATTTCACAATCATTTCAAAAAGAGTCGAGATTCTGGCATGAAAGATTTTTCTTTTCCAAAAAAATGAATATATTTGCAATAAGTGGGTGAACATATGCAAAAGGAAGGACAATTTCTGTGTTAGCAGATTTAAGTTTAAACAAACGTGATTTTAAGTAGAAATTTCACTTGTTTTATATTGCGAGTATTTATTTTTAATTTTTTTTTGTATGATTAACTTTAGGTTAATATTAGGTCAAGGAATATATTTCGTGCCAAATACTGAGTTATTATCTATAATAATAAAGTCTTTCAAGGTTAAAAGGTTATTTATTTATTGAATGAACTAGCTGCCCGACCCGGCTTCGCACGGCTATACTAATGGAAAAAAATTAAGCCACATCTCCCATTTACAGTAATGGTAAATAAAAAAAGTTCAGTGAAAATTTATTACAATGCTGTATAATGTACCGGAGAGAAAATGAATAGCACCGATGGTTTCCCGACTCGTGCACGCAACGTACAACTGATGTACCCGTACTTCGCTACGGCAGTCTACAGGCAGATCACTCTTGCGCCGCTCATTATACATGCCCCTCATTGTGGGTACGCCACTGCCGCGCGATGCCCGTTGCCATGGAGACGCAGAAGGCATGAACAATGCAAAATCCTGTTCTCATGCAGACAAAGTACCCACTGTTGCCTGGTTTTAACCACCCATGGGATCTAATTTTCGGAAAATGTCATCCTGCGTAACATAAGGTACATTACTGTGAAGTTTTAAGTCTGTAAAATATATATACTAAAAAAAAAGGGCAATTTTTGATATTTAAAGTACCCGCCAAAATTTCAACGGTGATGAGGACTGCACTAACAATGAAATAGTCGTTGCCATACAGACGAATGAAGCATCAACAAAGCAACAGCGGTTGCCATGGTGATTACCTACCAAAAACTGGAAATTTTGATATATTACGCCCCCGAAACTCCCCTTGGGATCGGATTTTCGCAGAATCCGTTCTTAGTGAGCGTCTACATCACAAAATGAGTGCTATGCTAAATTTCAAGTCAATCGGGTATATAGTTTTAGAGATCTCGTGATGAGTGAGTTAGTGAGTGGTATTTTATCCCCTTGGGGGTAGAATTAATCAAAATCCTTTCTTAGCGGATGCCTACGTCATAACATCTACCTGCATGCCAAATTTCACCCCGATCCGTCCAGTGGTTTGGGCTGTGCGTTGATAGATCACTATGTCAGTCAGTCACCTTTGAGTTATATATATATATTTAGATTTATTAAATGATATTTAAACGTATATATATACATTGATAAAACTCAGATCAATGGTTTTAAAATGTTTGTGTGTTCGGGAATCAGCGAGAACTACAGAATTTATTTCAATTTAACTTTTTTTTTCTTGTTTGTTATGGAAATAACCTAAACACTAGGTTGTGTAGCATTAATAAAGGGGGTAAAATATTTCATCAATGCATGTAAACAAATCGAATAAAAGTAGGAATGTGAACCCCTTATACATAAAAAAGAAACGTGCGCATTTTTCTATTGTTCAAAATGTTCTCTTTAATGGAGTGGGGAGGACGTATTATATCATTACGTTTAAATATATTTAAATATACACGCAAAACTGTCAGATATGAATTATAAAATATACAAAAACGAAACAGGCTTACATACTACCCCTTTTGAAATTCGAGGCCTAATATGTTTGTTTTAAATGAATTCGTATAGGCTTTGGAAGATGTTAATTTTTATTTAACTACTATTTCATTACTATTCATATGTATTTAACATAATAATGTTAATGCAAAATACCGCTCAAAATGCGGTGCGTGAAAGTGAATTACTTCTCTAGTTGCATGTGATCATACTGATTTTAATAATATGTTAGTTACCTAAAGGTATTTTAAGATTTCGGCATTACAATCTGCTTGTGTTGTGTTATTTTGTTAGTTTACACACAATAATGAAAATTAACGTAAATGAATTCATTGTTATCAACTTTTGATTTTGCCAATTTTTTCCATTGGTACAATTTTGCTTAAGAGTTTGTGTTTTATGCCTTAAATAGCATATAACGCGTTTAAAAAACTGCCGTTGTAAATACTTAACAATAAAGTTTGCAGGGACCATCGCTCAGTACATTCTCAGCGTAATGCATGCAAGCTGTTTTTTGCTGAATTTTGTAGAACTATTTGGTTTAATAATATGTTTTGAATATATATTTTTAAATATATTTTTGGTCATTATTTATACTTTTGTTTATTTTTTGTAACTAAATAAAATTAAAATTAGTAAATAAATTAAAAGCGCTTATGGTTATGTAAATTACAAATAAGTATTTAAAAAACTTTATTTTGTGTCAGATTTTTTTAATAATATATGTGTATTATTTTTTGTCGCCGGCATCTTGAACGTTTATTATCTTGATTTCATTAATATTCATAATAAATATTTTCGAAGTTTATTCATTCGAAATCACATTAAAATTCTGTGTCGTTTTATGTAAAATCTTTTTTTTTTTTTCGACAGTGCTGACATTTATGGCCATTGCGGTATCTAGATAACTACAAGACCCAGTCAACATTTTTAAGTGATGAAACAGCGGAAAAAATATTGCTTCATTATTTTTATTATTAATATAAACCCCGTGTTTTGATACTAATGTATTTATTTAAACTGTATGTTCTAAATGCATGCTATACAATGTACATAGTAAAGTAATTTACGCTTCGTGGTAACTCTTACTATTCAAACGATTGTAAATTAACTGTCTCTGCGTCGTATTCCCGTAAGCGCGCTGCGTGTTGACCAGGCGGTGCGACCAAGGTGACGTAGTGCGCAGTGGAGGACGAGTTTGGGCGGCCGGACGGTTTTACCTCCCTTTCTTTACACCAAGCCCACAACAATGTTTTCTTCCCCCTAATCCGCCCCCTCATTTACGATTGCTTTATTTCGTTTCTTGGCTGTTAGCCATACGGTGTTCAGAGCTTCAGAAGAAACCACTCTATTTGAAAATTGCTTGAGATACCAGAGTGGTATCATGAGGGTGGATGAGTAGTTCTTTATCTATATTTCGTTTCCCAATTGTATTGTTACGATCGCGCTTGGCTGCAGTGCTTGGCGTCGCCGCGCTCGTTCGGCCTGTCTGCGCATCCTCTCCCTGGTATCTCGTGCCATACTATCTCGCGACATCCTGACCTTCGCAGCGCGCACCTGCCTCAGATCGAGTTACTTAAAAGAGGCCGCACTGCGGCATAAAATGACTCAGACATGTTTATCGGCGCATTTTGTGGGAACCCGATGCTGTTGCGTTTATCGGCGTTCTTTGAGCAGCCGCCACGTCCTTCGACAGGACTCACGACGCGTTTCTGGACATTTCGACGGCGAAGGTCGCGCGATATCTCGGAGAAATACCCGATTGTTCTGGACGGGCACCCAGGGGCTATATAAGGAGGTAGGCCCGAGGACGTCAGTCAGAGTGAGAGTCTGAGTGGGGAGTTCTCCCGCGGCGGAGTTACCGGGCGATAGAGTCGCGGGCGCGGCGTAGTCAGTGAAGTTCCGAGCGAGGCGTCGAGTGGGATCTCGGCGAAGGGTGTGACGGCGGCGGCGGAGTGTGGCGACGGAGTCCCGCGGCGGAGACCCACGAGGGGTGCTGCGGCGAGAGTTGCGCCAAGTTGCGGCCCAGCGAGGTGTGTGGAACGAGTGACTGGGGGAATAGACATTTATTTAAGTGTAGTTAATTATTTGCTAATTTAGAAGATAAATTGTAAGTGACAAGTAGTGGTAATAAATAAAACTGTGTGTAAAATAAAATCTATTAATTGGGCTATCCTTTACGAACCCCCGCGGAAAATCGTAACAGTATTTTTATGAAATACGCGTGCTTTCAGAACACATGACACATGTACAGATAGTATTACACCTTTGTCTTAATTTCTCCTTCATTTTTTGTTACGATCACCGCTCAAATCTCACAGTCGACCTATGCACGACGAGAAGTCTGCGCGCCAGTCCACAGAGGAGACACCGCGCTAGAAGTACAAGCGATCGTCGCGCTTATCATCCCGCCTCACCAACACAAACACACCCCTGTCGCGTCTGTCTGACGCGTCAGAGCTGATGGCGCAAATGCGGATTTGGCATTTGATAGATTCACATAAACTGTGACGTCAGGAGCTGATGGTGCAGTCTGGGGAGTGGGTCTGGCCAGAGCTGGCGAACTTGAACTTTCGAGGTCAGACAGTGCCATCAGCATCTGACGTCATGAACCATATTAGCCGATGAGAGCCACGATTAGTCCTAACAAAAATTTATTTGTAGGTTATTGTCACTTCTTTTGGGCGCCATTTTGTTGTATTTGTTATCCGTTATGTTACTTTTAAACGGAGAGCTTTATAACAGAAAATAAAAATAAAAATTTTAAAATTGTAGGTGAATGTAAAAGGTTTGGCTCAGTTTATATTTTAAAGTTTTAGTTAAAGTAAACAACAAATCTATCGAAATTTAATTAATACACATTTCCATTAATATCTTTTATGTACAAAGTTCTCAAGTAGTAGTGACTGCTGTGGCCACGAGTCGTGAAGGTTATTCACGCCGGGGCAAGTAAGACCTCCAGAAGGGTTCGATAAGTAACCAGTATCTATTGCGTGACATTATTAATAGCGAAATCGCCAGAAACACTTTTCGTTTTAAGTAGCAAAACACGAACGATATGACAAAATTGTCAGAATATCTTCAGGAAAAAAACTCTTGGGCGAAAGTGATCAAATGTTGGGATGCCAAATGTAAACGAAAGCATTCGTCGCTACTTAAATCCCACGACTTTGTTCAACTGACCAATACTGAAACTGTTCGGTATATGCGCCGAAGATGAAAAGTCAGTCTACTGCATCTTTGGTCCATCGTTTACATTAGTTTTAGTACTTTTTTTTTTGTAAAATCAATGTCCACAACTGACATGCTTTTGTCGAGAAGAGATGTTATTAACATTGCTGGCAATGTAGACGTGGCCAGTCATTCGTTTTGTCTCAAATCAGAGCCAGTGTGTGAGATATTTTTTTCCTGGACTCAAAACCAGTAGCGTTTCACATCACACGAGCATGCAGGTGGTGATGTGGTTGTCACCCTGATGCATAACTAGACTAGGACGTGAGAACAATATTTGTTACGAAATTAAAACAGCGTAGAAAGTGTTAAATTTAATTGATGAAAACGTATCACAACATGCTATTATTTTTAATTATCTCAGCACGAAATTTGCTTCTTTTTTTAAACTACATGTCAATATGCTTGAAATATTGGAGAATCTCCACACAAAGTTGAAGTTTTAACGCCTAAAAATTGCCAGAGAACTTTGCTCTCTCCAGGCGAAACTTCCAAGCCGGAGATAATTCGTGTCTGTAACGCAATATCGACATGGCATCATCAGAAATATTACATCGGAAAGCTTATTAATTCGCCAATACTAAAAAAGAGTGCTTCCTTTATGCGTTTCACTCTTTGAAGAGGAAAGGTGTAATGAAAAACCGCCGCGAATAGGAAATTCAATACGCTTTAGAAAAAAGGGATAATTAGAGAGTCTGGTAAAAAAAAATAGCGGCTGCTTTATTGGTATATTGTTACACGTCAAATTAACTTAATACACTCGAGCGCTGAAAAATGAGTCTTTTTCGTAGATTAATTCTTCTTGTTTCTCATTATATTTTTAAAACAAACCTTTATTTTAGCACGAGGTTATTTGATATTATGTATTTCATATCATATAAAAAAGCTGGTGAAAATTCATAACTGATTAAAATAATAAACTAAATTTAAATTTTATATTCTTTATTACATATTTGAAAATTAATTACACGTATTTAAAAACCTATCAAAATTAGAGAATATTAGCAGAAGAATTTCATTGCACGTAAACGTTATTAACACTTATTATTTTTTTTATTTAAACAATGCATACGAATTTTAACTGGAATGATGTCTGTTTGTTTTTAAGAACAATTTACAGTATTTTGTTTATTCTAAACCAATTAGACTCATACATTCTATAAAACGTATGTTTGTCTGCAATGTGTAATTTAATAATTAGAGAACTTATAACGATAATCATTCTAAAAACTTTTAAATGCCACTTATTTGTTAGGATACTGCAAGAAATTAATAAAAAATATCATTCTAAAGATGAAAGATATTTTGAAAGTCAACTTTTTTATTTTAATTACAATACACGTAATCTTTTGTTATCTTAGTTTTAAAATAACAACCCTATTAGTTATGATTTATTACGTGTATCATTATAAGAAAAAAATAATTGGGATGATTTTCTTTAAAATAATGACTCAAAAGACAATAATTATTACGAAAATCCGTTAGTTATTTTTCCCATATGATATATAAAGGATACATTTGGTTTCAAATAAAAAAAGTTTTTTTTTTTTAATATTTGATTTCAGTTGTTGTACAGTTATACCAAATTGTTACTCCATCATTTTAAATAATAAAATTTATATTTTTTTTTTTGCTTCGTTTAGCCAATTTAAACTTAGTGACTCGAGTGTAATTTAAATAAAAATTAGAAATTATCAACAGAAGGGAACTCTTGAGACATATTTCCCTTTCTGAAATTATGTTTTAATTTTCAATCTTATCTCACAAGGCTGGCTCCAAAACAGTATAAATATGTACTTATTAGGTTATTGCATTGATAAACTGTAAATAATTTTTTGTGATGATATGTGGTTTCCTTAGCGGTTTAAATAATTGGAAATAACGCCCGAAGCGACCGAATGAATTAGAGCATTTAGGTATCAAATTGGAATCTAACATGCTAACAATTAGTATGGCCAATGAAGCTACTTAAAACGTACGTAATACTGAAAATACATTTTTCATGGAATATAAAATATGTCCATGCTTATGCACAATATAACAGTTTGTCTGTTTTAATATTCCTGTAGTCTAACCAATGTAATACAAGCCAAGTTCTGTCTTAAAAGCAAGACAATTGAGTTCGCGTGAAGAAAAAAAATTAATGGGTGACATTTTCATAGCAATTTCACAATTCGTAAGCAGGTTTGGAATTTGCTTCACCCCTTCTTTGTAGGCCACTAGCTACACAAAAATTTCAATTTGCATCACACAGATATTGCAGGGGCATTTTCAGAACACGTATTTGCTAGATGTTAGCGCCAACTATCAGACGCATTTTAGACAGAGAAGCATCGTAGAGAAGAAAATTTGTTACTTCGTTTCTAGCCAGTCTCATGTGAAATGTTAAAATTTTTGAGTAAAGAAGTTTCATTGTAATATATTACTTAAAATTTATAAAACTTTCTGCGACTAGTTTAATATTTTTATGAGCTACAAACCCTAAAATAAATAAATCGGCCTAGTCCCTGAATGTTAATAAGAAATGACGTGCCAAGTCCGATATGTATAGAGTAGTGCAGGTGCATTGCGTTCATTTGTTCCTTAGCCTGTATTTAACTTTCGACCAATGGAACATGAGCTTGAGGGTTGCGGAAACCTATAAAGAAAAGAAAAAAAAAGGCACCTGTTATTACTTTACATCACCTTACCCTCGTCGCTTGCAGAGAGCTGGGCTACTACACAATCAGAACAATGTTTGTATGATTTATGTAAAACTGTCATTATTGTTGTCACATTTGGGGTTCACAAATGTTTGGCCGAAACAGCAGCCAATGGCGGGAGAGCCATATTCTGATTGGCTGGCATTTGAGCCAATAGAAGGAAGCCTCTTGTAATAGGCTTCTTGAAAAAGACCCCTGGCGAGTATAAGTCGAGACCTGCCACCTACCAGCTTTCAAGTGGCTCTAACCTTGAAGACGCCTGCTGCAATGCAGGGCAAAACTTCGGTACGCCCTAAACTTTGAAATACAAATTTTTTTATCAGTTTTATAACCCTTCTTTCATGAGAAATATCCCTACACTGCTAGGCCTTCTGCCCAACCTTCCATAGAGTTTTGTTGTCCCCCTCGAGGCCCAATAAGAAGGTAGTTTTTTAACAAAACGAGTTTTAAGGACTCAAGCGATTTTATTCATAAAAGTGTCATACATAAATGGCACACTAAACAACTGACATCATTTCACGTGTTCTCTTGTCCTTATGGATAATTTGCACAATTCTTTAAGTAACGGAGCTGCTTCACCAACAGCTTATTACAGAAGATACAAATAATGAGATTAACACGAATTATTTACATTGCTAGTCATACACAAAGACCAATAATTACTTATTGCATTTTAATTTGACCATCCCTGGTCATTAATGCTCAAAATGGACTCTATAAATAGTTTAACCCAAAACAGTAAATTAGCAAACTTCACAAGGGCTCCTGGTATATACAAAGTTTAACTATCTGCCATCCTGAGCCCTTGATTCTAACACAATTGAAGTACAAAAGGCAGATTGTAAATAAATGGCTAACCAACTAAAGGTATGACTTAGGCCAGAAACTTCAAGTTCATACTTTAAAGTTCGCTCTGTTATTTATATTCTGTTGAGGACTGTTCGTCTGAAAGTGTGTCCCCTCGACAGCGAGTGTATTTACTGGTTCGTCGCTCGCCTTGAGGTGCACGCAGCTGCCGATGTGCGCCTGTTGTCTGCTGCTCGCCGGCCGAGTGACACCCCCCTTCCCCCCGGAGCTCCGCGCGGACTGCTCTGGGCTCCGCCACTCCGCACACACCACGAGGCTATCCTGCGAACCTGCACTCGTAGCCCCTAGGTGATTCCTACTCGTAGCTGCCTTGGACACACTCGTTATGTCTCGTACCACTGTCACTGTCTCGTTGATTCCCCTCGGGAAGACCCAACACAACATGCACTAGTTGATAAGTGTTTTACGTCTCTGTCTATACACACGCCGCGCCCCACGACACTGTCTTTGACCAACCACCCCTTCTTCCAGCTTCCAACTGTGCTCATTATACCTGTCTTGGTCTCACTTAGTCCTTCAATTCGCTTCCCTCTCACTCGCTCGACGAGTAACCATTTACAGTCGTCGGCGAATTGCTAAAGACATACCCGGGTACTTTGCTCACCGAGTAGCCTACTCTCGGATAGCGATGAGCGAGTGATCGGTAATTAACTCGCTGAACGAGTTCACTACTCGTTTAGCGAGTTACCTTTTTGCTGGTCTTCGAAGTTTGCCGTCGGCTGTTTCCTCTGGTCATATGCCAAGTCCGTCCTCAATAAATGCAGAAAGTATTTTACCATACCATGACATAAGTACGTTTTAAAATAATATATAATTATTTGATTAATTAATTTTTTAACAGTTTGAATTTTTTTCCAAATGTATATAATATAAATTACGGATTTTTGAGATGGTGGTCATGACTACATATCCAAGATGGCGGAGTATTTTTTATTAATTATTTTAATTATTTTTTTATAAATTTAAATTTTTTTCCCAATTTGATAGCATCAAAAATACGTTTTCAAGATCGTGGGCATAATGAAAAGTGCAACGATCTAGAATCCAAGGTGGCGGCCATAACGAAACCGCAACGATGACGTCACACACATCCAAGATGGCGGGCGTAACGAAACATACGACATTTCTAGCATCAAAGATGGCAAACGTAACGCTTTGAGCAACGGTGTTTTTTTTATATTTTTATTCAAATTTTATTTATTATTTTTTAATACATTTTTAAGTTTTTCCCGATTTTCTAGCTTAAAAAATACGAATTATCAAGATAGCGGGCGTATGGTTATTTGCAACAGTTATGTCATAATTAGAACTGGCGGTCCTGTCATCCTAATTGTCAAAGACATGACCTCGGGGGATTAGAGCGCCTTGTCACTGAGGAATTTAAACTGAGGAATTTTCTAGACATTTTTGAGGACTAAAACGGGAAATTTTCCCTCAAAACGGGAATTTTACCCTCAAAATAGAGAAAGAATTGTAGTTTTTAAATTTTTGAAATTTTTTGGCGGAATATTTTCCCCAAAAACTGGAAATTTTGCCGTATTTTGGCAAATTTGGGTAATTTTTGGCAAATTTTGAAGGTTAAGTTCGTCAAAGGTAAACAGTTCTAGGTCATCCAAATGGCCACTTTGACGACACAATCCAAGATGGCGGTCGGCTCCACGGTTCCGCAGCCTGAAGCCTGGCGCAGGAGGAACTATTCTACACTACTGTCAGACCAACTGTCATACATCTCTTATTATAAAGTTGTCTGCAGAGTATTGTACGAGGGGTAAACCACTACGACATGTTCCACGTAATTATACGTGGCCTGAAGTCGAAATCGCGTCATCACACGTGGCCGGAACGGACCAGCCTAGCCAAACTACGGAAGACTTTTCTGGTCGGCAAAGTTCTTTGGAGCCGAGCGACTATATATACCCTCTTCGGAACACCTTCAAGCAGAGTACTCCGTGCTCGCTACCAGTGTGTGTCACGTCGCCCGGAGACCAATACGCTACTGCTGCCTTGACCTCCACCAGGATAGAGAAATTAAGGCGAATTTTGGACCAACTTTTAAGGTCATCCAATATGGCCTCCGTGACGCCAAAATCTAAGATGGCGGTTGGCTCCATGGCTCCACCGCCTGAAGCCTGGCGCCGGAGGAACTATTCTACACTACTTTTGTCACCATGCGTAAACTACTGACCAAACAGGTGGGGTAGGAATAAAGTTACAGGACTGCTTACACCTCTAACAGTTTTGTCACCTGACCTCCGTCCGAGACAGGTCACCTCTAGACACTGCGCAGACATGCGAGTAGGAACAACAGTATGTGATAGGTCAATCTCTTGTGGCCTTTAACCTAGGAGATAGGAGACGCATTTTCCTGGAAAGTGGTAAAAAACATTATGTTACACTAATTTCTATAGTGGAAGAAATGGACAGGTCATCGGCGGGGAATAATCTGTACTTAGCAACTTTGGGCGATTAGTGTGATGGGCTAGGAACGTCTTTGCATATAGCTAAAACAATATACACGTGAATAAACACACATACTTTAGTTGTTCTGCATATTGCATTTAGACCAGTGGTTCTTAACCGGTGGTCCGCGGACCACTGGTGGTCCCTGGAGGCATTCCAAGTGGTCCGCGAAGCCATCCTAATAATATGTGACGTAATGAGTAGAGTCGAAACAACGCGAGCCGCGCGTGGCACGATTCCGAAGGCGAAATGCGGTGCTAGAGGGCGGGGGGTGGCGGTTTCGTTCCATTCGTTCTTTGTTTTATCGGCGCGGGTTGCCGATCGTCACTTGTAGCGTCGACGATGTAATGAGCGGTAGGGATTTGTAACGTGGCCTTGAGAGAGTGACGAGTACCTACCTACTACAATACTTGGTTTAATTTTTAAAGTTCGTCAGCAAAAGCAAATTTCCTTAGTGCACGAAGGTAGTTATAGTAAATAACTACTCCAGATATAAATACTACGTAGGTAAGTAAAATAAATATTATCTATTTGTTTGGTTTAGGTATGCCACACAACTAACTAATTGCGGATTACTAATTTTACTTTATTTTCGTCACATTGTAAATCTGCTAGGTTTCTTATTAGGTACCTACTGTTGTTTTTAATCATTTTTATAAAACGGAAAATAATGCACATTTCAGTACTTTTCAGTACTTTTCAGTACCGTTTTAGTGAGCAATTAAAAAAGAGCCTTATTTGACTTGCATTGTTTGTTTTTTCGGGTTAAACCTTAAAGGTACGATTCCACCGGTGTGCTGCACTGTGCTGCACAGTATTTTGGTGGAATCGTACCATTACAACTTAATATTTCAAAGCAGTTATTCTCAACCAATTGAGAGGCAAAGTCGGGAATACATAAAAATGTCATTTCGGTGACAATGCAATTGTTTGGTATAATTGAGCAGATTATGATGTATATGTAAGTATAGGTACCTACTTAATAATACCGACGTATTTGGGTTCATTTGATACATCTTGAGTAATAGATACTTTTACCGTCATTCCCACAGCTGGCCATAGACCTCACAAATAAAAGCTTGTCAAAACAACACATTTTTATTATCCATAAGATAGGGTATACATGTAATACATAAGGTATACATAAGATTATACCTGTCTGTATTATCACTAAAACTTTGTTTTCAGGAAAATGCCACCAAAAAGAAAATATGACGACGACTATATTAAGCTGGGATTTACTTCAATAGAAATTAATGGAGAAACTAGACCGCAATGCGTTTTATGTGCAACTGTTCTTTCTAAGGACGCTTTAAAACCGGCAAAGTTGGAACGTCATTTGAAGACCGTGCATCCGAAGTTCTGTAACCATTCGCGAGAATTCTTTGAAGGCAAACTAACAAATCTAAAAAAAATGAAACTTGGACCCAGTGGAACAAGTTATTCAACATCTGAAAAAACATTATCTGCATCATTTGAAGTTTCAAAATTGATTGCGAAATCGAAAAAAGCACACACAATCGGCGAATCTTTAATAAAGCCCTGTATGCTCAAAGTTGCAGAGGAGCTTTTAGGCGCGGAAGCTCAAAAGAAAATTCGTGAAATATCGCTTTCTAATGACACAGTTAAGTCACGCATTCAAAAAATGTCAACTGATATTGAAGACCAAGTTATTGACAAGATTAAAAACAGCCCTTATTTTGCATTACAATGTGATGAGTCTACCGATGTTTCGCAATGCTGTCAATTACTTGTATTCATTCGATTTTTGGAGGACAATAAAATGTTTAAAGAAGAGTTATTATTTTCTCATGAACTTAAAACGACGTCGCAAGGTGCAGATGTTATGAATGCTATAAGTCAATATATGGAGGAACATGGACTTATGTGGGAAAGGCTTGCCGGGTTTTGTACTGACGGTGCTCTTGCTATGCTTGGTTCTCGCTCTGGTCTTGCAGCATTGATAAAAACCAAAAATCCCTCCTCAATTACGACGCACTGCGTTATTCACCGTCAAGCATTGGCTGCCAAAACGCTCCCGGAATGTTTCACTATGGCTCTGAAAACTGCTATAAAAGTAGTTAACTTCATTAAAAAGAGCGCACTCAATACTCGTCTATTCAAACAGGTGTGTTCTGACATGAACTCTGAACACGAAACTCTGCTTTTCCACACAGAAGTTCGTTGGCTTTCCAAAGGAAACATGCTGTGGAGGCTGTACGAACTAAGAGAGGAAGTACAAATATTCTTAACTAACAAGGAAAACAAAGAGTTGCTAGATCAGTTCTGCGAGCCCGAATATAAGGTACGTTTTGCTTATTTGGTCGACTTTTTTGCGCAAATAAATAAATTGAACCTTCAACTGCAAGGGTCAGGAAATTTGAAGTTGCAAGGTATGAGCAACATATTTGCATATTAAGATAAAATCAGGGCATTTATTGCTAAAATCGAGCTATGGATCAATAAGGTCGAAAGAAAAAACTTTTCTGCATTTGATACGCTCAACCAAATTATTGACGGACTAGGTGCAGATATTAAAGAAGAAATTCAGAAGAACATGATGATCCATTTGACTAATTTAAAAAGTGAATTCAATCGCTATTTTCCTGACTGTGAGGACAAAAGTATTCAGAAACTGATCCGGAATCCTTTCATTGTCAACGTTTCCGAAGTCTCTGATGAAATTCAAGAAGAAGTGATTGAAATGCAACACGACACGAACTTAAAAGATACATTCGAATCAGGAATAAATCTTGAAGATTATTGGAGCCAAAAAGCAATTTCTTTTCCAAAGCTTCGAGACATTGCTATACGTTACCTAACTTTATTTTCATCGACGTATCTATGCGAGCAGGGATTTTCGACGCTTATGATTATTAAAAACAAGCATCGAAATCGGTTGGATGCCACTGCCGACATGCGTTTAGCTTTGAGTAGCACTGAACCAAGAATTCAGAAGTTAGTAAAGAGTATGCAGCCACAAAAATAACATTAAATTAAAATCTGTAACTTTTAGATTTTTGCCAAATAATTAAGAAATGAGTGCTAATTATAAAATTGTGCTTGTTTTCTTTATCAAACAACCCTTAATTTAGGTTTTTAGGTAAACCAACTGGGTGGTCTCCGGTAAGACATACATTTGGTAAAATGGTCCCTCATAACTAAAAGGTTAAGAACCACTGATTTAGACATAGGGAGTGGCATGAGATGCAACCAACCCGTACACATACAGTGTGCAGAGCTTCAGAAGAAACCACGCCATTGGAAAACAGCTAAAGATATCCGAGTTGTGTCTGGTTACGAAAATCATTTAAGAATACGCTGAGGGCGGATGAGTAGTTACGATTCTGTACCTATTTCTTTTTTAAACTGTATTTTTGTAAGAGTGAAAATGGTTAAAAAGGGTATTATCATAATAATCTTTAGGACATGAAACATTCGGTACATATTCTGTAAAACACTTAAGTGACTTGTACTATGCGTTTATCATTTCTCCACCATCAAAGGTTATGGTCACAGCACAGCTCGAATCTCATAGGTTGCGCGTCAGTCCACAGACAAGCGCTTAGAGGCGAAACCGCGCAAGAAGCACAAGCTCGCGTTTCACTTATCATCCTTCCTAACCAAAGAAAATACACCTTGACTAGGCAGGCGTCACCACATTTTGCAAGTGTGCTTTTTGACAAAAAAAATCTGAGCACGTTTAAAGTTTTTGAGCTCTCTATATACGGCATTTGGTTAGAGTAATTTCGTGAATACTTCGGATGTAAAGTAACGGAAATGTGTAACAGACGGTGATGATATCAATGGCGGGTGACGCGATCCAAAGTTCGCACAGCCAAAGGAAAACTTTATAGTATTTACTGTTTAAATTATTTTTAACTAGATGGGCAATACTTTAATATAATTACTTGTCGAAAATCAGGTCTAAATCCAAGGTTTCATATTTTTTTCAAGTATTTTTCGCTTTATATTAGTAATTTCTTTATAAAGTTTAAAATTTCCGTCTGCTAATCAAATGATTCAACAGTCGACGTAGCTGCTCCGACAACGAATTCTAGCGGCGGGTGTGGAAACTACGTGTGATTCGCGTCAATAAATGTAGTTGAAAACACATTTTGCTATATTCATCACGCTCTGCATTATTTTACAGAATTATACGTTAAATTTCGTGACCGAGTTTCATATTATAAGTGTATTTGCAATATGAGAACACATAAATTTGCTGGTTACCGAGGTTAGATTTTACACATCACTGGCTCACGTTTATTTTCCCCCCTCCCTTTCACTAGTTGGGACGAAAAGTGCCCGGTTAGACTGCAACCGGACAAACCACGCTGGGAGCTGGACATTTTCGCGAGGAGTTAGCGGCTTGGCTTTCGCGGCGAGGATTGGTCGAAGCAGGTGGTGGGAGGGGGGGGGGAGGAGCTGAAAAATTCTCGGACAGCATTCATCCACCCTTCACCTCCCTAATTCCAGTCCCCCCGCCGGGCACGGAGAAGTTTCCAGGGGATAATAAAGCGGAGCCGGGCAGGTCGGACTGACTGCCTCTCGGGAGACGGGCACGACGCGGGCGTGCGAGGGGAAGTTGGGGGGAGAGGGGTGAGCGGCGGTGGTGGGGGAGAGTCGGGCAACTGGCAACTGCAGCCGCAGGGAGGGAGGGTGGATGGAGGCCTCCCTCGTGCCCCGGAGCGAGCTTATATCACAAACAACAGTTCGCTCCAACTAGCCCCTGGGCCGCGCACTCTCCAATATCTTCACTTTTTTTTTTGTTTCCAAGTGGTTGGGAGAAGTGAGGGGGAAAATACAAGATGGGGGATGAGGTGGCTGGCTGCCGCATAGAGGTGCGATGAGGTGAATATAAAAAAACACTACCAGCCCCGTGGAAGGTAGAACGAAAACTGGAGAAGGGTGAGTTTCGGTAGTCCACCCGGAAATTACTGACGTAGCAAGCTTGCTCCAACTCTCATTAGGAAGTTGGTGCTCGCTGGTAAAAAAAAAAATGGGGGAGAAGTGCGAATATTTATCAGGCATAATTAAACATCGTGAGGAGCAATATTCGCCTCTTCGGGGAGGCTCAAGCCCAGGCGAGACACATTTACAGGATCATGCCATCAGGTAAGGAATAAACTTGGATACGTGATACGGAACAGTTACCTTAATTTCACTACGTTACACACATCCACGTTGCACAAACACTTTATAAACTGAACAGCAACGTTCCATCACTCGTGAACCAGTCAAAATAATTACTTATCTTTTTACACAACACCCATCAAAAAATTAGAAAATTTCTGAACAAAAAATTCTCCCAACTTGTAGAAAAAGATTTTTTGTAATGAAAAACTTTACAACTTGTAGAAAAAGATTTTTTTTGTAATGAAAAACTTTACATAGTTTTTCCACACTTAGTTAAATTTTGTTGTTTTGGTTCTTAAAAACCGATCACTGATATCAATATATGAAAAACAACTGTAATTCAATGAACTCATTCAACTACTACTATGACGTCATTCATTTCCTCTGCATTTATGAACATTTAATATGCTTACACATTAGCCGGAATCAACATCTAGATTTGAGCCCCATTTGAAGGCACACTGCAAATATGAATGTGTACCCACACGTAAAATGAATTTCGTTCTTCGGCATGACTATTTTCCGAAAAGGTAAATCTTTTTTGAAGTTTAGTTCTGCAAGGTTTCCGTTTGGCTTTCCGTCGGGCGGCACGACAGGAAGAAATTAGAAATACTTATTGCTACTTATTGCGGACCGTCGGTGCGCGTATTTGTTTCGTGTTGACGTCACGGTGACCTTGTCTTTCATTGGCCACTGAGCATGTCGGGCCTGCCGTGTCATGGCACTGTAACTCCAGCTTTAAGACTACCAACAGCATCCAAAACGGGTTTAAAAACATCTTCACAAATTTCGTGTCTTCGAGTGACATTTGGCGTCAAATAATTTGCAAATAAATACATTGACCACCGATAAATTGTTAATACTGAAATTGACGTTATGTTCATGCAGACTGACGGCGGGTAAATTGGACGAAGCAAACGCTGGGTACCTCAGTTCTTCAGCGAGTGCTATAATTACATGGCCGACGTCACTTGTAGTCTCGTAGTTGACGGCGTGCGATCTCTGCCGTCCTGACCACGGTCATATAGACGGGTCTGGCAACTTACCTTCATTCTCCGTCCGCTTAGTGAAGCTCGCGGCGGCCTGCGAACCAACGGCGCTAGTAGTAGTGGAACCCTTCGTTAACATTGTGTTAAATAAGAGTTTCGTATTATATATGATATTATTTCTAATTCCATTTCAATAGGTATTTGAAGTTTTTTTCCAGATTACTATTTTTTCATTAATTTGCCTTAATTGTTTTTCCAAATTTGTTAGTTACGTTGAAGTGATGTTTCAGGAACATATTTTATAGTATTGTCAAGTGAGGGGCGTGGCTCAGTGGCATGGCCTGGCAATCTGCCGGCACTGCTACTGTTTGTGTTTAGTTTTTCATTTTTTTATTTCTCACAATATTAAACTATTAGTTACAGAAATTAAATATATTTAAACAGTTAAATGTATATATTTAAAATCAGTATATTCAGTATAGTAAAGTTTACTGTAAATTAGTTATTAATATATTTAAACATGGAATTTTTTTAATGGTACTGTTTTGAATTGTATTTACTATAGAGCGTGGTTTATGATTTTATTCAAAACCTCACACAATTATGTAATATAACCGTTCAAACATTTTTAAATTCTGTGATTAATAGTTTTAATATTGTGCGAAATTAAAAAAAAAATGTTGAGAAAAAGAGAAACGGCAGATTGCCAGGCCATGCGCTCGACCACTGCGCCATGCACCTGACTTGACGATATCTTAAAACATTGAAGCGTGTACCATACCTCGTCGGCGCCCGCCGGTTCCTTCCCCTCCCCTCACCCTTGAATTCCCCTCCCACCGTCCCATCTGACGTACGCGTGACGTAGCCTCCTCCCCTCTCCAGGCCTACTGATTGCTACACTGGTGCCCTCTAGCTTGGGTATATAGCTCTGGTTTTAGCATAGTCAGTGAGGGGAGTTAGTCATGGCTAAAACGTTGCCATGGCTGGCCAATCCCCTCCTAGCACATGATGCATGCTTCCTCTCCTGCATGGTTCATAACCTGCATGCTTAGAGCGTATAGGCTTCGGCCTGAGACGCACTTAGAGTCTTCCCTACCCAGACCCCTCCCAAATACACTTAGTAATTAGTTAGGTTAGGAAAAAAAAAAGCTCGGGCTGTTCTGTTCGGGTTGGCCGTTTCGTCGGTGGTGCTGCGACGTCGGCCACCCTGACGATGGCAAGTTCCATTTTCTGGTCGTAGCTTACTTTTTGACTTGTGGTAATTTGTGGCCATGCGTACTAAAGTTGCGTTAGTTTTGACACCGAGTTTCCGATTGCCCTTTGACGGCGGGCTTGGCCGTTGTACTACTTCATAGCTGCGTTAGTGGTGACTTGCGGGTCCCATTGTATAGCTTGCTTAAGTTTTTCGTGTATGCTAATTAGACCCCACTTTTTTAACTTGGTCGGGCATTTCTCATCCTTAAGAGGCCGTGTCAGTAAATGTTTATTTCCAATATTCTGCTCTAGAAGTTCTCTCTTTTAACAGTGAGATTTAGTGGCTTTTTCAACCGAAGGAACTGTAGCCGCAGCGCGTGATAAAGCTACTATACCCTTATCACAGGATTAGTGGGACGGTTGACAGCTCGAGTTTACTCGACGAAAAATGTATCTGGTTCCTCGACAATCTAAGAGGATGACAATCTGACCGGCGGCTCACTAGGAAATTGCGGATGCAGGGATTCAGAATCAAGAAACCTCACTTATACAACTATGGTATGAGTCGAATCTAAAAATTTTAATACTTTAAACGTATCGGAATACAATTAATCTTCAAACATGTGGTAATTATTCTTTATCTGGATGTAATAGTCCGTGAAAAATAATGTTATGTTGACATTAAAAAGTATACGAAATTCATCATGTAACGTTTTAAAAGGATAATAACATAAATGCATATGCTTATATATTGCATATGCATCACACACAATCTAAATACAATCTCACTTAAGTCAGACTACCTAATTTTTTACAATGCACCATCATACAGTTTAACAGAGGTAGGTGAACCTCTTATCGACGTTGTTTCAAAGAATTTAAATTTACAAATATTACTATTTATCTTAATACGATATGTAGCCTACCTTTATGAATACGAACTTACAAAAAAATTATTGAATTTATCACATTACACTTTAACATTACACAAGACTAAAAAACTAACAAAACTTAATTTTATACATTGCTGTAGCATATTAGAAGACGAAATAACTCACAAGACTAACATTAAGAGGGCTGCATTACAAATTTACTTTACAGAGAAGAAAATATCCTTTCAAGATATTTCATTACCTCATTGATTACATAATACTGCCGTTGATGTGATCGTAGATATAAAGTATTTAAAAAATATATTCCATTATGTTTATGTAAATATTTTGAAAACGTTATTGCTTAAAGATGCTCATTATTTAAATAATAACGAATCTTTTACTTTTATGTACTGAACAAACAAAATACTTATAAGTTAATAAGAATAAGCTTAGTTGAGTAACATCTTCAATTTGTATTGAATTCAATGTACATATCGAAAATCATCTACAATGAATGCAAAAGATTGAATTCAATAAATATTTGATCTTGTGAAACGGCCATAATATTAATGTAGATTAGGGACCGGAAAAATTCGCGGTTTCGACGGCCTTCAGGATAGACTGCACATTCCCCTGTACACTCGGGCAAATAACGGCAGTTCATTTGCTGCTGACTTGTTAGTCGTCTCAGCTTGTTTGTCTGTGATTCGATCCATCTTTGGTTGGTGTTTTATAATTGGTTGAGATTCGTCCAGATGAACAGTAAGCCAATAGCAAAATCATCTAAAAGGTATATGTATTTGATTTCTAGCCTATCGCCTAATGAATCCGCGAATTTTTCCGGTCTCTATTAATTATAGATGCTCACATGCATCGTGAGAGTCCGTATAAAGCCTATTACAATTCTATAAGTATACATTAAAATGATTTTAAAATATACATGTGTAATATAATTAAAACTTGTTTAAGTAAGATCATCACAAAAAAAATGAAAATCCTTGAACAGTAAGTGATGTTTTATAAGATTTTAACAAAACACACTTACAATAAGAGAATACTAATCATACCACATAATTCAACACAAAATATACATTCCAGTAGGCGCTACGTAAAAACAACTTCTATTTTTATGCTGATAACTCTGCATTGTTTTATATATATATCATTATTTCTAACTTTTAATATTCTCTACACATTAACTGAAATTACTTATTTACAGAGTCTTAGCTAATGTTGGTCTGTACCACATACAGTTCGTACGATATCTCTACGCAAAACACATACAGTTCATTATTAGTAATATCAATTATATTTCATGAACATAATGAAATTAGTATAGGCCCTAGGTTGTTCACTGTTAATTGAGTACTTCTGAAGTATTTTCATTGTGAGTTAACATACATACCAAATGCCATTCTTCCAGTAAAGTTACAAAGAAGACAACAAGATAATATAAATATGTATGTAGTACCATATTTTAAACCCCTATTAAATGAATAATAACTCAATCTCTAATCTGGACTATTAAAAAATAATTTTTATTACTGTTATTTATAACTTAAATAAAATGACAACTAACAAATTAGTAAAAAATATAATTACGTGCGATATAGTGTGACATTTGTACTTGGACGGCAAACGAATATAATAAAATGTCTATGACAATGTTAACTTTACTCATTATTATGGAAAGAAACAAAATGGGCAGATAAGCATATTCTACGCTGACATTTGAAAATGCTCAATTCAAAATGAACATTCCCTAGCAAGAAAATTTATTTTATATCACCACAAAAAATCAAACTGCGGCGTCATTTTCCCGATGACAAACAAAAAAGTTGTATGGTCGCAAATAATACATTCGTATGGCGTCACATCAGCGGAATATTCCCTTGGCATAAATGTGTGAAGTCTGTGGCACTTATGGAGAAGTAAACCTTCGCTCGAACACAAAAACAAATGAACGAACAGCTTTTTTTTTTGATAAGATGTGCAATCGGAGACCCCTGGGGTGGTTGAAGAGTGTCAGGTCGGTCGCCAGACCAGATAGTAAAAGCTCAGGGGCTGAGGATAGAAAAGGCATATCTCCAAATTATTAAGTATAAATGTTGTCATGTAATAGTTAAAGACTTGATTACACCCAGGTTTATAAACCCATCATGATCATGAAGACACTGATCGAAAGGTAATGTGCAATACATTTCAATGGCGTTTTCAGTTTTTGCTAAATAATTATAAATATATGCAAAATTTCAATGTATCTGGACAATTCAAAATATTGATAATATTATTTTCATCACAGAAATAATATATGATATGATAACTAAATTTGAAAAAAGCGGTTATGTTAAATGTATTGTATACTTTCAGTAGGCAAAATTTCCGGCCCCTACCTCTTATAGACTTTGAGAAAAACTGCCTTTTAAAATAACATTGATATAGATAGGAGCGCAAATTTGTGACACGGCCTCTTAAGTTTCCGTGTTCAGTGATCCTTGTTACGCAGCTCCACGCCCGGACAGACAGCACGTTTCTTTTGTAATTATTGAATTATATTTATATATATATGTGTGTGTTCAAGCACTGTTACTTACGCCCTATTAGAATAAACGGTTTTACGTATTTGTTTGAGGGCTCATGTACTCACCCACGTGGGTATTGTAAACTGCTATTGAATGGGCATGCAAGTGTATGTAATCCCATATCTGAGAATAGTATGTACTGCTGTTATCTTATTGTTACGGTATTTTATATTTTGTTTTAAAATTAATGGTGTCATTGTGCCATAGTGCCCTTAAACACACCTCTTTGGACAAGGTTAAACGTAACTAAGCCTCTTGGCACTTACTGGATCATATATGCGACGTCTTTTTCTTATGTGCTGTAGAGGTACTTAGTGAAGCACTCATAGAAGTAAGTTATAACATTTGTTTTTAAATGTCTTTATTTTATTCTCTGTGTAATTTTATCTTTGCCTTATATTGAAAATTATTTCCAATTTTTGTTCTCTATGAATATTTCACTCTAGCTTAGACGTTAATTTTATTACTTTCTATAAGTATGTTTCTTGATTAAAATAATTATTAATGCTTTATTTGATATTGTCCCATGAATTTCGGTGTTACTATATTTATGTATTGTTCCTGAGAGATAACACTTAAGAGATTATTATTTATTGGAGGCTAGGGCACGATTAATATTCCGTTTAAACTATATTTGCGATTTCGAGCGATATATATCGATGAGCTCGGAACAAGGAAACTTAAAATTTTTATTTTTATTTTTTTTCAATTTGGAAGCTTAATTTGGATTGTTCGTTCGACAACCAAGGGATTTAGATACATCGTTAATAAGTTCCATGTAATTTGAGATTATAGAATCGAAGAATCAACGTGTACAGTTTTAGTAGCAATTAATGAACGACGAAAACCAGGAATAATATTGATATATTTCAAGAAAACCGGTACTACTAAGTATTAGAAGAGGTAGTGACCAATTATGGAGCATGACATCAAGACCGTCGATTGGTACAGGCAACGTTAATTAGCTTGATACCAGAGAATCAAATATGTCAGTGAAGCAAGAAAGAAGAGATGCCGACGCACGCCGCGAAGGAAGGATGTCGATCTACTAGAGGAGACATCGCGGACGACGGGATCCGAGGCAGCATCCACTACGACGACTCCAATTTTACCGACGTCAGGTTCAGAGGAAGAGGACCGGAGGAGTAACCTAACATACGACTTCTGCAGCTGCAGAGCCAGCAGCACAGGAAGGAAGCCACGGAGTTTGAAAGGTTTTCAAGAGCAGTCCAAATCGTGTAGCAGTTCGACGAGGTTTGTTTCCCCACCCAAAGGTACCCCAAACTACGTAAAGTTCGTGTTAACCCTTGATACTGAACAGTCACAAGATTTATAATTGTTTTATTATTTTGACCCACAAATAATTAGAGCCAAATTTGTTCAAAAGAAACTATGGTGAAATAAGTGTTATCTCACAGATTTGAAATGTCATAAGTTAAATCCAATAATTCTATTCATAAATGTAATAATATAAATGGACACTCTCCAATTGTAAACTGAGTTTGTATGCTACTATCAGTTCTAAGACCAGAGGTTCCTATAACTCTTGCTCTTTGACGGAGTACCGAAAGTTTAAAGTTTTTTTTTTTTTTGTTATTGAAAGGAAATGATGCATTTCAAGAGAAACTTATGTTTTATTTGGTAAATTATTAAATAATTAAAGGAAGTTATAATCATCGTTGGTTTGAAATCTAACATAAACAAACTACCAAACTTAAATACTACGAATATCATCAATAAAAAAATGATGAGCTATATTGATCTGGAATATTTGTGAATGATAATCACGTGTCATGTTTTCATTATTTTCGTATGCAGTGTAAATGGGCATGTCTGTGTAAATGTGTATTGTCACCAGCGTCACAATTAATTACGTTGGTAGTAAAAATTCAAATTTTCAATACACCTTTCATTTTCAGTATCTCTGTTACACTGATATTCATGACCACTTCACAGCTTACAGATGTTTTGCACTACTATACTTGACTAATTAATGAATAACGTTAAAGATAAGATATTGTTTTGCAAAAAGATATTATTCGTGGATTCAGCCATTAAAAGAGTGAAATTAACTAAAGTACATGTATACTTGGATATCTTAATCTCTAGATATTGGTTTCCATAGATTCGGTGTATCAACTGCAGATAATAATTGTAGTTACTTTGTAGGTCTGCGCCTATTGAACTGGTGACTAACAAAGGGGCTAGATCCATAAATCTGTCTGTTCATCTCGGTGACGGACAGTGCTATAAAGGTTCTTATTATAGTGTCCTTTGTCAGAATATTAATGGATTGTATAAAACACTTATTTAAGCACATATATATCATCTTGTTAGCATCTGTACTACTTATATCTTTGAATCTGATTTTATTGGATTCTAATAATTTTAATAAATATGATATTATATTTTTTTCTAATTTTGCCTTTTGCTTTCTTGTTCACGATTAGTTTACCACACATTACGCTCTGTGTGCCCCTAACAGAAGGGGTTATTTGTCTTTGCGCGCTGTTGGTATAGTGCTGAGGTTGAGGTGGAGTGTGAGGTACCTTGCCTGCCCCCACCACGATACTTCAACATATTCCTGATTCACTACTTCAATTTAACTAACAAATTGGGAAATAAATTAAGGAATTGGTACAGTTTATACATTTACCAAGCACCCAAACGAATGAAAAAAAATTGGTTGTCTGTAAAGTTAGTTTACGGAAGATAGTTTAACGTGACAACGTCATAACAAAACATTGATGAAATGATTGATTCAGAAGTAAATGAAATATCATAATCGGCCTGAGAAAGCTGTAATAGGTTTTTGCAACCAAACCATTTAGGCATTAAAAATATTATATTCTCTGAGGAAGAAATTTTTTTAAAATTTTTATATCTTTTGTATGATAAAGCTACCTCTGCATACTTTTATGAATAAAATTGAATCATTTTTATTGAATTATCACTATATTGTATGGATACAAAGAAGGAGTGAAATGAAATCTACAATTTAATTGATAAGTTTACTTTTATTTGCATTCATTAATTCAAATATCGTCGGTCTAATTAGCAAACCTCGTAACTCCACTTTTTGTCAAAAATTGTTTTTTGGTACTATTATATACTCAGTTATGTGTTCTATTACCATTCCAAAGATCATAACAATAAACAATCCCTATGGGCTACAATCCTATTTTCAGAAAACCTCTTATCTCCAGCTGTCGATTTTCTGCATATTAGCATACCTCGTAACTCCATTTTGTTAGTAAACAAACACAGTGTTATTGTTGCACTGTCTATTAATTTTTTTAAAATATTATTCTAATTGTTTCGATATTGTTTGAACGTATGGAGCAGGTACATTTTATTATTATCTCACACTTTAACTATTGTCCATCGGTTATTTATGCGTGCAAAACACTTATTGCAATAAATTATACTTTTCAAACTTTTGTAATACAGGCCATAATATCAAATGTTTTTGGAGGTAATGTCTAAACCATTTTATACAATTTAGCTATCCATTCTTCATTTTAGAATGTCAAAAGCCAATAATGATTTCGGCATGGATCTCATGAGTATTCCTTGTAGAACATCATACATTCTTTACGATATTGGCACTTTCATTGTTTTCTTTTACTGTTTTCGATTTGAAAGCCAAAGATGGCTTCTGTTATCTGTGGAACGAGACTGAGATGGGCCTTGGTTCAAATGAGTTTGCTACAATAATTTGCAACTTCATCTTGTCGCAACTACCTTTGAGGAACAATGCCGACAAATTGATACTGTATAGTGATGGTTGCTGCTATCAGAACAGAAATGTGACTATCGCCAATGCACTCTTACAGATATCGGTGACAAAGTGTGTAACGATAAATAAAAAGTTTCTGGAGGTCGGACACACACAAATGGAGGCAGACTCCATGCACTCGAAGAAAAAAAAAAGCTGAAAAACAAGAAGATTAATGTTCCAGCTGACTACATTGCAACTTTCAGGGAAGCACACAGAAATCCACGTCCATATGAAGTTCATTATTTGACTCACAGTTTTTTTTTTTTAATTTGATCATGCTCAAGTGTATAGCTCTATCAGACCAGGCAGAATAACTGGGGATCCATGTGTTACCGACATCAGAGCCTTGAAGTACACTCCAGATGGGGTTATTTCCTACAAGTTGGGTTTCACAGAAGAGTGGAAGAACTTGCCTATTCTCAAAAAGAACATTACTGATAAGCCATTTAATCGTTTGCCAGCACTGTACACTGAGAGGCTGAAGATAAAGAAAACTAAATACGACCATTTGCAGTCCCTGAAAACAACTATGGAGTCAGACTATCACTTATTTTATGATAGCCTTCCTTTTCAAAACTGAAGCATTGATTTCTGAGGGGTAATTTTTTTTTTTTTTTTTTTACAATTTATTGGAGTAATATTTATTGCCTCAGTTATCAGTATTTAAAAGCTAGTTTTATCTTGATGTTCTTTCAAACGAATTCATAGTCAATGTTGATTTTATGTACTATACAATATTGCTGTTGTGTATTGTATACTGTCCTTACTGTTCAATATCGGAAATAACCCTTGTATTGTTAGAGATACTTTTTTATAATACACGAATAAATTTAGTGCTATAACTATTCATCTCAAAATTGTTCTAATATCAACATTAAGTTTACGCCAATAAGAAGATTTATATCTTATCAAACCTCGTATCTCCATATTTAGTTTGAATTTATGATTGTAAAACCTCGTAACTCCATTAAAAAAAGGTTTAATAATTAAAAACTGACACAGAGTTTGTTGACAAACGTCAGAGGGTGTTTTAACTTTTATGTGATGAATTAAACACATATTTAGTACAAACAAAAAAGTTATTCAGTTTTTTGCTTCTCTTGTAAAATTTGTCTTCAGGGAGTTACGAGGTTTGCTAATTAGACCGACGATATATTTATTACTTTTGTAGTGTCGCGTACGCCGTATTTATTATAAGTACAAAAATGAAAGTATTGCAGCGGCCGGGATTCGATCCGTCAACCTTTGGATTGGTAGTATTCGTATTCAAGAGTTTATTTACATTAAGTACCCTTTACAGTAGTCAGCAATGCTAAACGCACGGCCACGAGGCCATATTGAAAACAATAATTGTTTCAGATGTTATATATATATTTATAAACATTTTGTTTTGTGTTGTGGAAGTTTTAAAAACGTATGTAGTCTGCCATGTTTATTTCTTATAGTGGTAGGCGGGAAATTAATAACAGTACCGATTGTGCTGAAAATCGGTGGACGATCGTTAAATTACATAATATTAATAATTCAAACGACGAAAATATGATTGAAAAGTCAAATCGATGGTTGTTCCAATCGGGTGGAAGAGAGATGCCACGCATGCGTACAATGAACGCAACAGGACACGTCCGTAGTGGGACATCCGTAGTGGGACAATGTGCGTTACGGGACACTTTTTCGTGCATGCAGCCGGCGTTCATCGATTTATTAGACGTTGTCACGTCAAAAAATAGAAATCTGAAAAATTTTCAAAAATTGAGACGGAGTTAGGAATAATATCATATTTTATACGAAACTCCTATCTAACAGAATGCTAATGATGGGTTCCACTACTACTAGCGCCGTTAGTTCGCAGGTCGCCGCGAGCTTCACTAAGCAGACGAGACGCGCCAAGGCAAGGGATAGGAATTGCCCGGCACACACAAACCAAAAGGTGTGCCCTCGGCCCATCGCCAAGTGCCGACCGCATCTTCATGTCGATGCAGAGGGGTCGAAGTGCACATCCCGACACTCCCGCGTCTCTCGAGGACTGGACCCACGTGCCGCGTTGTGACGTCACTCTCCCTCACTGTCCACCTCTCGCGCTTATCGGCGGAACTACTAAACTGCGTGGATGTGGTCTTTACAGCAAGTTTCACTCGCACATAAATCAACGTAACTAAAAAATTCGCTATTATACTTAGATAAATCTTTAAAACCTAATACAAATACATATTTATAAAATACACCTTGACTAATAACCAACTACAAACAGTTTACAAACCTGACACAAAATAAGCCTCGTAACTTACAGTAAAGACTGAAAATTAATTAAACTAAAAAAACTTAGCAAAAACATTTGTTTTAAAAATAAAATAATGTGTTTGGAAAGTCAGAAATCATTTAACCCAGTGCCATCCCTGTAAATACAAAAAATGAACAAAATCTTATCCTTTTAGGACATTATTATTATTAAGAAACTTATTTGTTTTATAATTAAATAGATTCTTATTCACCAATTTTAAAAGGAATAATGAACACAACATTATATTAATGAATTTCAAATTTTAAAACGTCATTATAATATCAATTACACAACTTATTTATTAATACTCACTTTATACAAAAAAATATATATAAATGAATTTGTATCACAAAATATATATTAACACAATATGTATATAAATTAAACACTTATAGAATTATTGAATTCATATTACATACTGTACATTATTATTTCACAGCGTATTTATAACGCACCATAGAAGCCACATGGCAAAGCGTCGCGCTGTTCAGGACTGCTGTTAGCGGAACAAGCGCCATGGAAGAGTTGGCGCTCTGACTCGCCGCAGCACAGCGCCGACTGCAGGCCGCTTCTCCCTGCTTCATGTCACACGAGGGGAGTATCAAGTTAATTTTTTTTTAATATTCCTTAAATAAAAGTAATGATGAAAAAACGGAAACGGCTGTTTCATTGTAAAAGCATTGCGTACTAAGTACGTTTCACTGCAGATGTCGCCAAATGTTTGCTACACGTTGTTTAAATTTTTTAAAACGGTATGACTTATTAACACATCGTGATCACTTTATGGAAGTTAAACTCTTTGGGTTTCCGCAGCTGGTGACTGCAGACCATTAAACTTATAATGTTAAATGATCTGTGTGTGTGTGTGTGTGTGTGTTGTGTGTGTATTCTTTAAAATGCGTTACCAGTAAAAAAAATACTAAAAGCCCCACATGGAGGTTATCTTCCTGGGGAGAGGGGATAAGGGGGGAGGGGGTAATGACGCCGGGCTGCGGGCAATTTGACGCCCCGGAGGGCGCCTAACCAGCCCGCCGCGAGCGAGCGACGCGCGCGCCGCAGATTGGTCACCCTCCCTCCCCCTCCTAGCACCATCTTCCTGCAGCAGCAGCGGCGGTAAGGCCGGCTGTCAGCTGGGTTGTTCCCGCGAACTGGCGACGCCTACAGCTGGTTCGCGCCGAATGAACACGCCTCTCTGCGTGCGTTCTCACGCCATTTACAAGCAGAATACGTTCAAAACAAAACACAGTGATAACCATAGCACACTCTCAAAGTACGTTTCTACATAGGTACGTATGCATATATCTGAGAGTACAAAACTATTTCTTTATTCAAATATTTTATCCGCTTATAGCGGACATTTTGTTCAGAAGTATGTGTCATTTTTTTGGATGGAGTTTTCAAATCGTTTTCAACGATACGTTAAATAACTATTTTATTTATTAAGATATCGACTTGAAATGAAACCATTTGAATTTACATGAAATCGTCTTCAATTCATGTTATAACCAAAATTTTCTATGTTTTTTAAGGAAATTTTATTAGAAAATTTGCTTAGCGATTAAAATAAATTAATGAATTTAGAACAATTTTTTTAATAGGAAGAATAAAAACACACCAAAATTTTTATTTTTCCCAAAAATATATAATAGACCATTTAATGCTATTAACATTTCAGACCCTTTACAACCAAACTTCTGGTTTTACGAGCCTTCAAATATTGATATTTGGCCAAAATTTCGCTGATTTTCAAATTGGTGTAGCCTGCCTCAAAAGGGACAGAACACAAAAAAAAACTGAAATTTTTTCAAAGTTCTTCTAGTTACCTTCATTCAGAATATAAAATTTTATATTTGTGTTCTAACCAAAATAAATGAGAATAAATGCTATTAAATCAGTGAATGACACATGCTACTGAGTTATATAATTTGAAAAAATTGTCAAAATAATAATTATTATGTTTATGTTTAGAAACAAGAAATCTATGTCCTGAATTAAATTGTTATTCAACTTGCCGATGACCATGGAAACGCAAAAATGACACATCTTTCTAAACAAAATAGCTACCAGAAGCCCAAGTTTTAGTGATAAGATTTGAGTTTAAAAAATTAAGATTTATTCAAATTTTAATTAATACGACAGCAACATCCATTGAGATATTGGTTGATTAGATATGTATTGACCCAAAATATATTTCTGTGTTGTTTTATATCATACGATAGTTATTACTTTTATGATACTTTAATGTTTTCCTTGAAACGAGTTTCACTTGTACTCTTAATGTTTACCCTCTTTTTTTTTGTGTTTGTGTGTGTGTGTGTGTGTGAAGTGGAAAGCAGTGAATATCTTCATTCTCTTCCTTCTCCGCACGTTTCATTACACTCGCCATTTCTTATTTCATACCAGCACAGTCTTACCGCGTGGTTCGCCCCGGGCTCGCAAACCAATTCCCTCCCAGCGAGCGCTCATGCACGGTGCCGCGAATATTTCCCTCCCCAATCACGTTCGACACATCCATGACGTAAATGGCGAAAAAACAGACTTCCATTTAGAAATATTTTCTAATCTGGCCTGCGTTGCTATGACTCTTTCAATTTTTATTTTTTATTTTTTGTAATTTATTTGAAGTAGGTACACATATACAAAGCAATTCTATCTCTCTATATATTTCAAAAATTCTCTATACCTCTATCTTTCTATATATATATCCATATCACTCTATCTATATCTCTTTATGTATCTATGTTTCTATCTATATCTCAATCTATCTCCCTATATAGTAGTATACAAATGGGGTTTCGGGCACAGGCGCCAGGCGCTGTTGCCTGGCGCTAGTCCGCCATCTTGTATTTTGACGTCACAGTGGCCATCTTGGATGACCATGACCTTTGAGCTTGACCTTTGACCTTCAAAATTAGCTAACATTTGCCAAAATTTACTCAAAAATCGCCCAAAATTCCATTTTTTAAAATCCCGCCAAAAATTCTCAAAAAATTCCACAATTCGAAAATTAGGATTTCGAAAAACCTCAAAAGTCATTTTGCCTTAGAAAGAACACGTACTCCATATATAGGCTTAAGCATCCATGTCTACAGCCTCCGATAAGCCTCTGACATCATCATGGATTATGACATCACCATTAAAATTTCCGTTACGGCCGCCATATTGAAAATCTATATTTATTATTCGATTTAAATGAAAAAATTCAATTGATAAAATTTTAATAAAAATATTTAAAAAAACATATACTTACGCCATTGTGCTCGGAGTCCTCGGTTCAGACCAAGCGAGGACAAAAATAAAATTAATTACGTCAGGTCCTTCCTCCATGTAAGCCACCGGCAGACTGATCTCCCACCACTTATGCCAGGGCAAATATATCTTCAACTAGTATGACGTCATGTCCGCTATCTTTAAAATCAGTAATTATTATCCGATTTTAATAAAAAAGTTCTAAAATTTATAAAAAATATTAATTAAAATTTAATAAAATATTACTTAAAAACCACCGTTGCATGTTTCGTTATGGCAGCAATCTTTAAAATCCGTAATTTTAATGCTAGAAATTCCGAAAAAATTCCAAAAAAAATTACAAAAATTGCTTATTTCAAATGTTTAGTTACTTAAGAGGCCGTGTCAGTAAATGTTTATTTCCAATATTCTGCTCTAGAAGTTCTCTCTTTTAACAGTGAGATTTAGTGGCTTTTTCAACCGAAGGAACTGTAGCCGCAGCGCGTGATAAAGCTACTATACCCTTATCACAGGATTAGTGGGAAGGTTGACAGCTCGAGTTTACTCGACGAAAAATGTATCTGGTTCCTCGACAATCTGAGAGGATGACAATCTGACCGGCGGCTCACTAGGAAATTGCAGATGCAGGGATTCAGAATCAAGAAACCTCACTTTAACAAATGTAGTATGAGTCGTATCTAAAACTAAAACTAAAAATTTTAATACTTTAAACGTATCGGAATACAATTAATCTTCAAACATGTGGTAATTATTCTTTATCTGGATGTAATAGTCCGTGAAAAATAATGTTAGTTGACATTAAAAAGTATACGAAATTCATCATGTAACGTTTTAAAAGGATAATAACATAAATGCATATGCTTAGATATTGCATATGCATCACACACAATCTAAATACAATCTCACTTAAGTCAGACTACCTAATTTTTTACAATGCACCATCATACAGTTTAACAGAGGTAGGTGAACCTCTTATCGACGTTGTTTCAAAGAATTTAAATTTACAAATATTACTATTTATCTTAATACGATATGTAGCCTACCTTTATGAATACGAACATACAAAAAAAATATTGAATTTATCACATTACACAAGACTAAAACACTAACAAAACTTAATTTTATACATTGCTGTAGCATATTAGAAGACGAAATAACTCACAAGACTAACATTAAGAGGGCTGCATTACAAATTTACTTTACAGAGAAGAAAATATCCTTTCAGGATATTTCATTACCTCATTGATTACATAATACTGCCGTTGATGTGATCGTAGATATAAAGTATTTAAAAAATATATTCCATTATGTTTATGTAAATATTTTGAAAACGTTATTGCTTAAAGATGCTCATTATTTAAATAATAACGAATCTTTTACTTTTATGTACTGAACAAACAAAATACTTATAAGTTAATAAGAATAAGCTTAGTTGAGTAACATCTTCAATTTGTATTGAATTCAATGTACATATCGAAAATCATGTACAATGAATGCAACAGATTGAATTCAATAAATATTTGATCTTGTGAAACGGCCATAATATTGATGTAGATTAGGGACCGGAAAAATTCGCGGTTTCGACGGCCTTCAGGATAGACTGCACATTCCCCTGTACACTCGGGCAAATAACGGCAGTTCATTTGCTGCTGACTTGTTAGTCGTCTCAGCTTGTTTGTCTGTGATTCGATCCTTCTTTGGTTGGTGTTTTATAATTGGTTGAGATTCGTCCAGATGAACAGTAAGCCAATAGCAAAATCATCTAAAATGTATATGTATTTGACTTCTAGCCTATCGCCGAATGAATCCGCGAATTTTTCCGGTCTCTATTAATTATAGATGCTCACATGCATCGTGAGAGTCCGTATAAAGCCTATTACAATTCTATAAGTATACATTAAAATGCTTTTAAAATATACATGTGTAATATAATTAAAACTTGTTTAAGTAAGATCATCACAAAAAAAATGAAAATCCTTCAACAGTAAGTGATGTTTTATAAGATTTTAACAAAACACATCTTACAATAAGAGAATACTAATCATACCACATAATTCAACACAAAATATACATTCCAGTAGGCGCTACGTAAAAACAACTTCTATTTTTATGCTGATTACTCTGCATTGTTTTATATATATATCATTATTTCTAACTTTTAATATTCTCTACACATTAACTGAAATTACTTATTTACAGAGTCTTAGCTAATGTTGGTCTGTACCACATACAGTTCGTACGATATCTCTACGCAAAACACATACAGTTCATTATTAGTAATATCAATTATATTTCATGAACATAATGAAATTAGTATAGGCCCTAGGTTGTTCACTGTTAATTGAGTACTTCTGAAGTATTTTCATTGTGAGTTAACATACATACCAAATGCCATTCTTCCAGTAAAGTTACAAAGAAGACAACAAGATAATATAAATATGTATGTAGTACCATATTTTAAACTCCTATTAAATGAATAATAACTCAATCTCTATTCTGGACTATTAAGTAATAATTTTTATTACTGTTATTTATAACTTAAATAAAATGACAACTAACAAATTAGTAAAAAATAGAATTACGTGCGATATAGTGTGACATTTGTACTTGGACGGCAAACGAATATAATAAAATGTCTATGACAATGTTAACTTTACTCATTATTATGGAAAGAAACAAAATGGGCAGATAAGCATATTCTACGCTGACATTTAAAAATGCTCAATTCAAAATGAACATTCCCTAGCAAGAAAATTTATTTTATATCACCACAAAAAATCAAACTGCGGCGTCATTTTCCCGATGACAAACAAAAAAGTTGTATGGTCGCGAATAATACAATCGTATAGCGTCACATCAGCGGAATATTCCCTTGGCATAAATGTGTGAAGTCTGTGGCACTTATGGAGAAGTAAACCTTCGCTCGAACACAAAAACAAATGAACGAACAGCTTTTTTTTTTTTTGATAAGATGTGCAATCGGAGACCCCTGGGGTGGTTGAAGAGTGTCAGGTCCGTCGCCAGACCAGATAGTAAAAGCTCAGGGGCTGAGGATAGAAAAGGCATATCTCCAAATTATTAAGTATAAATGTTGTCATGTAATTGTTAAAGACTTGATTACACCCAAGTTTATAAACCCATCATGATCATGAAGACACTGATCGGAAGGTAATGTGCAATACATTTCAATGGCGTTTTCAGTTTTTGCTAAATAATTATAAATATAAGCAAAATTTCAATGTATCTGGACAAATCAAAATATTGATAATATTATTTTCATCACAGAAATAATATATGATATGATAACTAAATTTGAAAAAAGCGGTTATGTTAAATGTATTGTATACTTTCAGTAGGCAAAATTTCCGGCCCCTACCTCTTATAGACTTTGAGAAAAACTGCCTTTTAAAATAACATTGATATAGATAGGAGCGCAAATTTGTGACACGGCCTCTTAAATGATTTGGTCCTCGGTTCGATTTTTGGCGAGAGTAAACCAGTAATTTATAATATATTTTAAAAATTCACAGTAAAAAGTAATAAAAACGTCTTATGCTACACCCGAAATTTTGAATTATGTTACCACTGTATCAATTATCGTTACGGGCGCCATCTTTAAAATCATTATTTATTATCCGATTTTAATGAAAAAAGTTCAAAATTCATTAAAAAATAACTTATTAATATACTGATTGATTAGATCGATTCCCGTCCTTTGTTCGAAACTGTTAAGAGCAAAAAATAAAATATCTCCCTCACCTATCTATACCTCGCTATATCTCTATGCCTATATCTTCCTACTTACATATTTATCATTACAAACAGAAGGCGACACACAAGCATTCATTTATATGTATTTTATACCTATATATATTTTATCAATATTTTTAACTGTTACGGGTGTGACATAGGTATGTAAAAACACGCGCCCATTCGAATGTAAAGTGGTGCTAAAGCGATCGATGAAGAACTTTCATTTATTCAAGATTTTACTGAAACAAGCATCCGAAATTTTTTCGAAAGAATTATTATTATTTGTGTGTTTGCCTTTAATAGGAAGGCACTAAACATATAATACATAGAGTACAGAGAATATTGCAGTAATGAACACAGAACAACAAAATATTAAGTATGATAAAAACAGACACTAAAATAACAAAAACAGAGGAAACAGAAATTAGCACCAACAAGTTTTATTTTAATTTTTAGTAATTAAATAAAAATAAAAAATATAAACTTAAAATAGTTACTTTACTATACTAAAATTAATAATTCAAAATGTATTTCATTAATTTTTTTAAATTTAATAACCGGGTCCAAATATTGTAGCAATTACTACAATTATCAGTGCAACGTTTGATAACTCATTGTATTTGTAAGTTGTACGAGATCATTGTGTTGTTCTGTGTTTAAAAACAGGAACTCTAGGTTCAATTTTGTTTAACATTTCTGTTCTGTGATAGCCTTTATAATTGATAATACAATTTATTACAAAAACAGTATTTGCCACGTTTCTTATAACCTGCAATGTATGCGTGTTCAGAGTTTCTATGGTTAGACGATAGTTAAATAGCTCATGATTATCATTTACCAAACGTTGGTTAAAAATTTATCCAAACAACTTTATTTTGTATGCTATCAAGTCCGTTTGAATCAGTATTCATACTCTAATCCAGATCTTACTTAAGTCAAATAAAAAATAAGCACACAATCAGGAGAGGTGGCAATACCTATATTTTAAATTTACTTATATTTTATTTCTGAGTATTTATTTTTTCAGTTTTAGTTTACTAAATACACTTGTGAAATGTGATTTTTTTTTCATATTGAACGTTAAATTTTAATTCAACTCGTTTCTCTAAAACACATTGATTAAAAAAATCCTGCAAGTTTTTAGTAGCTATTGTATGTTTGTCGCGGGTGTAATACAAGGGGAAAAAATGTTATAGTTGGTCGTCTATTATTGTTTGCCGCGTGGATGAGAACCGGGTGTTCACAATGAGCAGGCACGCCCAGCGGGTCTCGGACAACTAGTAACTGCCCCCCCCCCCCCCCCTTCCCAAGGAAATGTCCCCCCCCCCCCCCGCGGCTAGGTCCCGCGCCGCTCCTATCAGGAACAGGCGTGTCCGTTTGGGACGCAGATAAACTCCTTCCCCCTCCCCGCCCCTCGTAGCAACCCTTTTTCAAACTTCACAGCGGCCCGTGGCGAGCAGGTACCAGTTGAGTCGAAAGGTTAGCAGTTGGACATAAAAATAAACCGAAGCCTCATAAAGGCCAATACGCTAGAAGTTTTGAAAGTAACTCGCTGGACAGATCGTTAAAAAAAAAAAAAAAAAAAATGGTTGTCTGTAAAGTCGGTTTACGGGCGATAGTTTAACGTGACAACGTCATAACAAAACATTGATGAAATGATTGCATACTTTTATGAATAAAATTGAATCATTTTTATTTTAATAATAAAAGAATAAATAACTTGAAATTATAATAGTAATCAGATTTTTAAAATGCAAGAATAATTAACCTTTATTGCAGAAATGGTTGTTTACATAAGCAATGAAAACCTCATTAACTTTTCACTTCACTTTATAACCAGTCGACGAAACTGTTGTGTGCTGCCGCTGTCTTTCTTCTCCACGGATGCATAGGCCAATCGAGTGGAAGAGAGATAGATGCGGCGCAAGCGTACAATGAGCGTAACGGGACACAGCGTAACGGAACAATGTGCGTAACGGGAAACTTTTACGTGCGTGCAGCCGGCGTTCATCGATTTATTAGACGTTGTCACGTCAAAAAAAAAAAAAAAAAAAACATCATTCAGCGAGTATTGTGAAAAAATACACATTCTGCAATAAGGAAATGGCGTTAGACTTCGTTATAACCGAACGTCGCCGTGCTCCGCAGGTATGTGAAGGGGACGGGGAGTTCTCATGTCGACTCAAAGACTGCTAAACCTGTGTGGTGAGCAGTCTCGCGAGCTCAGGTATCAATGGCGTTAGTTTCTTATTGAAACTGTATTGTATCGGATAACCAATGTTCTCACGTGAATAACATGTTCTAATTTTTGTGAATGAAGCACTTTTATTCCTCGAAAATACTGTTTTGGACAGTTTTCTGAGATTATAATCGAATATTTCGTGAATATTTTTCACTGTAAATGTAGATCTCCTTTTTTTGTCGACACTGTCGTAATTGGGATATTTGAGGTAAAATTATATATCGAAAGTAATGCACACATTGCTGGGAGAAAAACACTGTGCGAGACAGAAAAGAGAATAAGTGCGCTGAGCTCTGTCCGATCAACGTGACTACAATTGGGAAGAGTATCGTGAAGGGGGGAGGGGGGGGGGGTGGTTTAGCTGCCACGACAACACCATCAAGTTATTTACTTATTGCTCGATTATCTTTAGAATTATCACTATTTATAACACAAAACGTACCCCCATTTCACAATCGAAGCGGTCGAATTTCGAATATATATATACATATATAATAGGATATATGTGTGTGTGTGTGTGTGTGTGTGTGTGTGTGTGTGTGTGTGTGGATGCGTGTACTTATGTACGCGCATTAGAAATTATACCTACTTACTAGGCGTGATAAAAAATTTACTTTGATTTTGCATGCAAATAATTAATAGAGCAAAAAAACAAAAGGATTGAAGTGATATTATGAATACGGTTGGTAAAGTATAAATTCAAAAAATTAAATTTTTAATATATACAAATTATTAATTTTATTATTATTTATATTAATATTTAATAAATACTCATTAATATTAATATAAACACGTGTATAAAATTAATTATTAAACTTAGTAAAATAATCGAGATAAATTTTAATTAGTAATGAAACCTACAAATATGCTGAATGATTATTAAATTTATTAATAATAATTTATAATGCAAATAAATTATACATAACCTCACACAAACACTCCCATGAAAACGGCCAGTAGACTACTAAACCTTCCACACACTCCCTGCCAGAGACAATGGAACCTTCATACTACCTGACATCGATATACATACGGGAACATAACCTCACTTATATTAATACACTTGAAAATACACATGAAAAAGTTTGTAATAACAATTTCTAACACTAATATTCACAATAAATACATGTAATTAATTATTTATTAAATATCGATACTAAAGTATATGATTTAAAAGCACGTATATAATTTTTATTTGTAAGTATGTAGATTTTTCATCCTGTCAATTTTTGTTACATGCTGCGCGCGCATCGTAAAAATTCACTCTCTTCATTTTTTTTTCTTCATAACGTGCCTAAATTTAAAAAGTTTATAAATACAATTTCCTTCACCAAAATTCACAATAAATAAATGTTTTTAATGATATGGACCAATATTCAGTATCAATAATTAAAGTATAAGATTCAAAAGAACACACATAATTTTTGATTGTATGTAACCTTATTTTCATCCTGTGAAAATTTCATTGCATGCTGCGCGCGCATCGTAAAAATTCACTCTCATCGTTTTTTCATAACGCACTTACAGAAGCATTAACTTCAAAAATGGAGGAGATTCACCAGCGACTGAACAAGAGTTCTGACCGCCCCAGGCTAATTATGAGGACGCGCCCCCGCCAGGTGACAAGTCAGTGTTTGTTTTACGCGCGCTTTTTAAATTTTCAAAATTTATTGTTAAAATCAGGGAGTCCCAAACTTTTTCAGTTCACAGCGCATTTAGTTTTAGTGTTTTGTCTCGGTCTAGTTGAAATATGTAGGGTAGATGCAATGATGCTAAATTAATAGTGCATGCGAAGACACGATTTCAGCACCACCACCCCCCCCCCCCTCCCCCGATCATCACGCCCTAGGCTGCAGCCTAATTAGCCTAAGGGTTAATCAGGCCCTGAGATTCACTAAGAACAGACTGTGCATGCAATTCAGGTTCAGTTTCTTATCTTCACATGTAACAGATTCTTGATATGAATATTGTTGTATAAATCAAGCGTTCCAGATTTTCACACCCTTAAGGCTGTATTTTCAGAAAAAAGAAAAGATAATTTTAATGTGTTCATTGTTATTAAATATATTTTAACATTAGCTTGAACTTAAGAAAGTGGTATAAACAGTTGGTATAGTTGTTGGGTTTCTTGCCCATCATTTAAACTCCAGAATTGTTGTATATACAATTTTCACTGTATCATTTAAAACAATTCCTGTTTACACACACACACACACACACACACACACACACACATATATATATATATATATATATATATATATATATATATATATATATAACTAATTTACAGTAAACTTTAATATATTAAATATATTATTTTTAATATACATTTAACAGTTTATACATATTTCATTTTTTGTAAATAATAGTTAAATATTGTGTGAAATAAAAATGAAAATTTAAAAAAAAGAACAGTACCAGTAAATATCGGACCCGAGTGTTCAGATTGCCAGGCCATGCGCTTGACCACTGATTTGATAGTACGCCTCTGATTTGATAGTACTTTAAAAAATATTCTGAAACATCCCTTCAACTTAACTAACAAATTCGGAAAAATTGTTAAGGCACTGGTACAGATTAGGCATTCACCAAGCACCCAAACAAATGAAAAAAATAATACTCTGGGAAATTTTAAAAAAATTTAGAAGGAATTAGGAGTAATGTTATATTTTATACGAAGCTCCTATTTAACAAAATGTTAATAATGGGTTCCACTACTACTAGCGCCGTTGTTTGGCAGGCCGCCGCGAGCTTCACTGGCCGCAGTGCCGGTCCTATCAAAATTTTTAGGTGGTGCGAAATCTAAAAATGGCGCCCCTCTAAATAAAAAAAAATATTGTTAAACTGGTTGCTTAATTTTCCACCAAAAAAAGCAGCCGCCTCAGATTATTAAGCCGAATTACTGCTGTCTAAAATGTCAAATCTTAGAAATGTTCGTTTGACCAGTTTGTGCGATTACCTATATGTGATAGATGTAGTGGACAAATGACAAATAATAATAATAATAAATATAATGATTGTCAAATTTAATTTATTCTATGTTCCATGCAAACATTAATCAAAAAATATGTAGACATGTAGTAAAAATATTTAAAAAATACCTAGATAATCAGTTTTCTAGCTTTAGCACTTGCAAATTTTTTTATCAAGTCAGAATAATTCAAATTTTGGGCAATAGCATTTTCTATAGACAAAATTCCAAGATCGGACAGTCTTTCCTGACACATAGTAGTCCGTAGGTAGGTTTTTATAAGTTTTAATTTACTGAAACTTCGTTCTCCTTTGGCAACAGTTATAGGCACAGTTAGCAAGATACGAAGCACTGTCCATACATTCGGGAAAATATCTTGCCAATCATTTTTTTTTATAAGTCGAAGTACTTTTATTGGCTCTCCTGACTGAAGATCTCTTAGTAATGGGTTCAGGCTCACAAGTTCTTCAACCAATTCATGACCAGATACGTCACATTTTTCTCCATCGGTTAAAGTGATTTGCAATTCAGCACAGGCTTTTCCCAACATGGATTTTTCTGGAATTATTTTAATGTCGTATAAAAATGACCATGTATCATTGAATTTTGACAGTTGTTGAAAACGTGTAACCAATGTATTCTCAATTGTGTCTATCATCGGGTAAAAAACGTTCATTTTATATAATTCCTCCGGATCATTATCTTTGAAAGATTTGTGCAATGGGAGTGCATGATTTGATGTAGGCTTTTGGACATACGCCATTGCTTAGCTTCGTATTCAAATAACAGTTTTTTTCTTCGCGATCAGACTGCCTTAAAAACTTTGTTTATTTCGGCTAGAGATGCTATTTATTTAGCTGTAATTAGAGTTGAGGAAAAGCTACGGTACTCTTTCACGAATTCCGAACAGTTTTTCAGTAATTGCGATGCATTTGGTAAGTCCATAGTTTCAGACTGCATAGCTTTACTTACAATGTTTACTTGAAACAATATATTGTCGCGGGTTGAAATTTTGCAGGGTTGTTGAAATCAAATTTAGGGACTTTACTGACGGGACTCTGGGCTGGCTGCTCTGTTCACTCGTCAGCGCAAGTGGCGTGACCATGTAATTGGGGCACGGGGCCGGCGCGGCGCGCTGCGGGCTTGCAGAATTTTGTTTGTTTGTTTGGCCGCGCGCTGGCGCAGCCACGGGCCGCAGTTACTGGGGCGCGCTGTCGTAACAAGCCGCGCGGTGTGGCCTGCACATCGGGGTAGAGGGGGGGTAGTCTTCCCAGATGTTCTAGTTAGTTGTTTAGTAAATTTGACTTCAATAACGAGCTTTTGTTATGGTAGGCGCGGCAGGGCGCGCGAATTTAAGCGCAAGTGAGTGGTGACTCGGGGCTCACTCAGGCGGAGGCTATGCGTCTCACCTGTGGTCACGAGTTGTTAGTTCGTTCGTGATGTAGGAATTCAAGCTTTCGGGCGGAGGCTATGGCCAACGCCAGAGGCCACGAGCCGTTTAATTCGTAATGTAGTTTAAGTTAGGTCATAATGTAGTCATCTTCAAGCTTTCGGGCGGAGGCAATGGCCCTCGTCACTAGTCGTTTAGTTATAATTTTTAAAATGTAATGTTCGTTCGGGAGTTCAAGGGCAGGAGAGGCCCCTACGTTAGTTTTAAGTAATCGATCAAGAAAGGCTTTTCGGAAAATGTGAGTATGGACTTATCTTTGTTTTAATTTTAAGTATTAATTATGATTTGAGGTATTCGGAAGGACTAGGGAAGTGTTTAGTGAAGTTCTCTCATTCTCTCTCTTGTAAGGTCGTTCAATCGTTAAGGAAGTAAAGAGATTATTGTTTTAAATTGTAATCCCGCTATTTAAATGTTCTTTAAAATGATGTTGAGTATTTGACTTTAAGAATAAAATAATTTTAATTAAGTATTATGTTATTTTGCAAAATCTCCTTAGTTCAGCTCTCACCAGACATCCTGTACGGGATGACGAACCTATGATCCTAGGTACAGTAAAGTATTTTATGAAGTTAAGACTAGTTGATGCCAAGCGAGTTGTTTCTATGTAAAGAGCTACGATTCTCGCCCCCCCCCTCTGAAGGTGGATCGTGACAGAAATGGTGGAGGCGCCGGGTAGGTTCACGTGACAGAAATGGTAGAGTTCGCCGGATAGGTTCTATTTCTGGAGAGAGAGAGAGGTAGATTTTTATGTTTATTATTAAGTTAGTTTCAGCTTCTGATAGCAGGTTATTAAGAGTTTACTTGAGGAGAGGATTACGGAATTTAATCTAAGTGGAGGAAGTCTTTGAGATTTTTTTTTGACGTAACATATGTTTATTTGAGTATACTTGTAAGGATAAAGTTTATAGTGATAAGTTGTTTTAAGTCGTTGAGTTTATCAGGGATTTTTACGTGAGGAGAATACGTTATAATTTAAATGATTAATAGAGATAATGCAAGTGGTTTAATTTAATTGAAATTAATTTTAAGATTGTAGGTTAAGAGAGTTAAAATTTAAAATAAAGTTTTTTTCGTAAATAGGAATTATTTTCAAGTGAAGTTTGTTTTGCTGTCGTGCGCGTAGGAGACGAGACGTACGAATTAAATCAGTCGAGGGAAGGATAAACGTTAGAAAGGAATTAAAGAGAAAACGAGAGTTTATGTAAAAGAGAGTTATAGAATTTATAGTGATGTTTTGTTTTAATTAGAAAAATGTTGAGAGTTGTTTCAGAACGACACGTCAGTGGACGTGGCAGAGTGAACACGTGACGGGGAGGTGCTGAGACCTAGCGGAGAACGGAGGAACCGCAAGCGAGGGTTGGCGCACCTGATGGAATTCGGTGACGTCACGGGCTCATACGGAGACGTGGACAGGCCGTGACCTTGTTTTGATCAGCTGTACGGTAACTTAGCGATAAGAAAATAGACTATTGGTTAAATAAATTTAAATTTAAGTGTGTTTTAGGAGAAGAGGAACTTTCAGTATGTAAGTAATTTAATTTAAGAAGTGTATGATGTATAGGCTAGAAGTGTTTCGTTGTAAGTTGTTTATGTTTTTGTTAGTTAAATTCTACCTCGGTTTTAAAAATATTTTTTTTGGGATTTGTAAACATTATTAAGGAGGTACACTATAAAATCGATAAGCATTGAGAAAACTGGGAAGGCTAGATTTTGTGTGTAGAGGGAATTTACTCCAAAAGAACAGAGAGACAAAATTAATGTTTTCATTAGGGCGAGGGACCCTAAGGTGAGGCGTTGTGTCCCTGGGAAGAAAGGGAATTGTAGCGCAGACCATAGGAGATGGGCTGACTACGGAATTAAGGGTCAGGAGAATCCTGAGAGTTGTGAGTAGTTTGGGGCAGGAGTTCCCCATGGTAGTACCGAAGTGGCTATCCTGTATGGGATAGGGTACCATTTCAATGAAGTTTGTTGGTGGGGTTAGAGCCCCCTGTGTAGTGGGCCTATAGCAGATAGGCACTACAGTGAAATTTTTGGTTATTTTGTGAGGTAAATTCCCTGGAGGTTAAGTAAGATTGGATTCAGTTAGGAAGGAGGGAAATGAGAAACATTGCTGTAGAGAGTTAGTGTACTTGCCTAATGTGAAATTGAATTTTAATAAATTAATTAATGAGAAAGTTTTTTCTGGTCAAATAATAATGGAAGGGAATTAATTAATTTTTTTTGAGTAAGGTGTTTTAAGAAATGAAATAAAATAAGGTGAAGTAATTTGAATAATTGGGGAGGAGTTTCTTTAAGAGTTTAGATAATTGTTTTTGAATTTATTGAGATATTCAGCCAGTGAAGTTTGAGTGTGAGAGATACAGTGAGATTTTAAGGAAATCGGTTGTTTATTAATTAGGACAAATGAGATTTTATGATTAAGAGTCAGTAAGCATAGTTAAAATTTACGACATGATATTTGTTGACAGTTTACAGTTATTAAGGAGAAAACAGAGTAATCTATTTATTTTTATTTTAATGGTTTGAAGATAAGATTATGAATTTTTTTTGGAAGTTTCTTTGGCATGTTGGAATAATTTTTTTTGATTTTTAGAATTTACAGAGAAAATTTAATTGATTTACATTAGTTTGGAAGTATGGAGGTTTAGTGTTCGATTAGCCCTAACTTGATGGTCGGATCCCAAAAGAATGCCGTAAAACCGATAGCCAATTGAGAGGAATGCGGTAGGCGCTTGTGTAGAGAGGGGTTGTGGGAAAACTCCTTGGGACTGATGGCAGATCAGGGGCCCTAAATAGTGTGTGATGCTGTAAAACCAGTGCAGAGAAAGCCTGGTATGCTTAAATTTTTGGGCACAGGTTATGTAAACCTGGGGTTCCATGGGATTTAGTCATGTTAGCTGCTGTGAGACATTAAGATTTCCAGGCTCCATAGTAAATTCAATGTAAATTTTTGTTTTCTTAAAATAATAAATTTGTTTTTAATTTATTTGAGATATTTGATTTGGAACAGTGAATACAGACCCCGAGGAATAAGAGTTATGCTGTGAGAGGAGAAGGTGGTAGGCCTAAAAGGGTACAGGCACCACAGAGGTTATTTGTATTGCATAATTTAAATATAAGGAAACTTGAGAATTTGAAATTTTGTTGTTGGTTTGTACACCCATAAGAAGAGTATAGGCAGAATTTTTATTGTTATGAGATGTCTAATTTAATTGAAAAGAAGAAAGTTTAAAGATGCAAGGTAACATTATTATTGTAATAATTGAAAGAGATTAAGAGGTAGAGAGAAATAGGCAGTTTTTGTTTGTAAGTACTAAAGTTTACATATAGAAATTTAGTAACTAAGAATGAATAATAAGTTAAGTCTAGTGTAAAAGTTTTTTTTAAGTTTGTTAAGTTAAGAGTCACAAGTAAATTTTTTTTTAGAGAGAATGTCTTTGATAGGAAGTATTAGAAACTTATGGGAATTTTAGGGTAACATAAATAATGTAGGTAATGAATAATAAATAGATGGTAGGTCTTAAGTTAGGATTAACATTTGAAGCAGAATTTAATTAAGAAGAAGGAAAATAAATAGGCCTAATGAAAAGAACAAAAAAGGATTTTATGGTAAAGCATTTTTTTTAAGTAATAAACAATGAATAATAATGTTGTTTCAGGGTTATGTGTACTAATAATACCATTTTTTTTTAGGACCAAAGAACAGGAATTATGTAATTTAAATTAACATGTATTTTTGAAACTGTTACAGATTCCTTAAGATGAGCTGAGCAGCAGTCCAGTTTACAAGATGACAAGAGTTCGAGAGACAAGATACAAGATCACTGAAACAAGAGCCAAGACTGAAGATTCAAGAGAAGAGAAAGCTGGCAGCCATGGACTTACAAGTGGAGATTAATAAGGTCATGTAAAGTTTTATTTTTTTTTATGGAAGACAGTAACTGGAGTTTTTTTTTGTTATAAACATTATTTACAGAACTTTTTAGGTTATAGTAATGTAATGGAACTAGTGAGTTGTGGTAGCTGTCAAAAAGAACTAATACCTTAAGTTTAATTTTTAAAGTTAATTTTCTTAATTTACAGAGGGATTAGTAGTTTTTTTTAAACCTTATTTAGGTTGGAATTTAAATACACTAGCTTATTATAAATGTGTACGAACAGTTCAAGTTCACAGTACTGATAGGTAGGTCAGATGATCTTATTGATTTTGATGATTTGTTGTTTTGAGTTGATTTTTAAGTGTTGTGAATTAGACAATGAAATAGTTCTGAAAACTTAAATTATTTCAAGCTAAGAAATAGTAAAGTTAATTGTAACTCAAAGGACACCAGAATTTAATTTTTTTTGAATTAGTAATGTTTGAAAATTTTATACTTTACAAGAAAGGTTATAAACAAACAGATCGGATGGAACAAGGATGCAGTAAATCACAATTTCATTTAGAATTATTGATTAGCTTTTGAGGTTATGAAGTAAAAGTAATTATAGTTTAAAAGTTTGAATAAAAAAAAATGTTTTTTTTTTAATTTGTTTGAAATAGAAAGTTTAAAAGTTAATTAGTCATGATCTAGGTGGGTGATGGGGTGGGAATTGGCCACTCTTTTTCCCTATAACCTCCCTAACATGGCCTTCTATTACATCTAACAGAAAAAAAAAAGAAGAAAAAGAAGACTTATTATTAGTTAGAATGTTTTTTTATGAAGATACCTGATGAACTTTTTTTTTATTGTTGGGAAGAATAGTAGCAAGATTAATCAGATGTTTTACTCAGAAGAAGAAGAAGAAGAAGATAAAGCAGTTTTATGACTCGACAAGCCAGAGATTGGTGTTTCCCCTCTGCGCTCCTATTGACTACGTTGTTTACTCTCATGGGATAGCTGGTTCGGCACCATGGAGAGAGATTGGTGGGCATTGTGGTTGCCCCCAGAAGAAAAGAAGAGTAGAAGAGGTTATGGGTGGGTCATGTGAACTGACCTTCAACCCAGTTACTTCGTGGGGACTATTTGCTGTATAGAGAAGATCAAGACTCAAGAGGTAGGGAAAATCATTGGAGGTCATGTTTCCCTTCCTTAAGTTTTTCCTATCAAATTATTTGCCTGATTAGATTATGCTAAGGGTGGGATACTTTATGTTAGCAGTTGAATTAATTAATTTTATTTTTTTGTGTGTTTGCATCCTTGCCCATCGATTGCAGTTTAGTAGTTAGTTTTGTATTTGTCAGGCGTGATGGTAATGCCTGTTGATGATGTTTCAGAATTGTAATCTGTTCGTGATGAGGATGGCACAACTCCGAAGCAGATGTAGGGAGAAGTTGTGAGCTGCCCTGGAAGCCAGTCCAGTAGCTGTTGGAGTTGAGTGGTGTTTGCTGATGGCCAGCCCAGGGAGCTACTCTTCTTGACAACACTGACTTCGAGGAGTTGCACCAACCTTCACGAGATAAGAGTTTAATTAATTTGAAACACTGATAATTTTGTAAGGACACTTAATTTTTTTTAAGAACAAAAGAAGTATTGTGACAAACGGAAACTGGAAAAAAAAATAATAATTATCAAGAATTTGCACATTGTTTAACGAATACTGAGAAACTAAGAACAGTAATTTAATTTGTAAAGAGAGCTTCACTAACAGAACAATTTTTTTTGAATTGAGAACTCGAGCCTCTGAAGGTTCCTGTGAGAACAAACCAGATAAAAGTTTTACATTTAATTTTATGAATACTTGTTGTTTTAAAATAAATCTTATGCAGAATCTAGATGTATGTTCAGACAGCAAGGAACTAAGAAAATTATTATTTTTGTGAAATGAGGAATTTATAGTTATGGTTTAATGGAAAAAGACAATTTGTAATTTTGAGGTAGCTCGATGGGGCTCGAGCTCTGTGAGGGGAGGGTTATGTCGCGGGTTGAAATTTTGCAGGGTTGTTGAAATCAAATTTAGGGACTTTACTGACGGGACTCTGGGCTGGCTGCTCTGTTCACTCGTCAGCGCAAGTGGCGTGACCATGTAATTGGGGCACGGGGCCGGCGCGGCGCGCTGCGGGCTTGCAGAATTTTGTTTGTTTGTTTGGCCGCGCGCTGGCGCAGCCACGGGCCGCAGTTACTGGGGCGCGCTGTCGTAACAAGCCGCGCGGTGTGGCCTGCACATCGGGGTAGAGGGGGGGTAGTCTTCCCAGATGTTCTAGTTAGTTGTTTAGTAAATTTGACTTCAATAACGAGCTTTTGTTATGGTAGGCGCGGCAGGGCGCGCGAATTTAAGCGCAAGTGAGTGGTGACTCGGGGCTCACTCAGGCGGAGGCTATGCGTCTCACCTGTGGTCACGAGTTGTTAGTTCGTTCGTGATGTAGGAATTCAAGCTTTCGGGCGGAGGCTATGGCCAACGCCAGAGGCCACGAGCCGTTTAATTCGTAATGTAGTTTAAGTTAGGTCATAATGTAGTCATCTTCAAGCTTTCGGGCGGAGGCAATGGCCCTCGTCACTAGTCGTTTAGTTATAATTTTTAAAATGTAATGTTCGTTCGGGAGTTCAAGGGCAGGAGAGGCCCCTACGTTAGTTTTAAGTAATCGATCAAGAAAGGCTTTTCGGAAAATGTGAGTATGGACTTATCTTTGTTTTAATTTTAAGTATTAATTATGATTTGAGGTATTCGGAAGGACTAGGGAAGTGTTTAGTGAAGTTCTCTCATTCTCTCTCTTGTAAGGTCGTTCAATCGTTAAGGAAGTAAAGAGATTATTGTTTTAAATTGTAATCCCGCTATTTAAATGTTCTTTAAAATGATGTTGAGTATTTGACTTTAAGAATAAAATAATTTTAATTAAGTATTATGTTATTTTGCAAAATCTCCTTAGTTCAGCTCTCACCAGACATCCTGTACGGGATGACGAACCTATGATCCTAGGTACAGTAAAGTATTTTATGAAGTTAAGACTAGTTGATGCCAAGCGAGTTGTTTCTATGTAAAGAGCTACGATTCTCGCCCCCCCCCTCTGAAGGTGGATCGTGACAATATCATACCAAGCCACCATTGTAATTATGAACTCAAATTGCTCCATATTCTGAATAAGCGACAATGCCTCTGATGCTGCAACTGAGTCATTATTTTCTTCATGAAGATTTTGAAGGGCTTCACGAACTGAAGTGTAGTTAAAGCGAACAGCAGCAAAACTAGAAACTCTACTCTCCCAGCGAGTTTCGCAAACTTTTTTTAAATGATAATCCGTCTATGTGCTTGGATATCACTTCCCATCGTTTGGTTGATCCAGAGAATAAAACAAATAGTCTTTGGAGAAATCCAAATAAAGAAACAGATTTAACGGAACTTTTAGCTGCATCTGCTATCACCAAATTCAAGCTGTGGCAGCCACATGGGTTAAAAATTGCCCGAGGATATAGGTTTAAAATTCTGGTTTGTACACCTTTGTTCACTCCTATCATATTCGCTCCATTATCGTAGCCTTGACCTCTACAATCGTTCATGTCTAAATAAAATTCTTGTACAATCGAATCAAGAAAGAGGCCAGTGAGTCCTACTCCCGAAGAGTCACTTACTGGCTTGTAAGCAACAAAACACTCTCGCACTTCCACTTCTTCTTCATTAACGTCAACGAACCGGAATGTTAGTGACATTTGTTCAATGTGGCTTACATCAGGAATGCAGTCCATAATGATGGAGAAGTATTTAGCTGACTTTACCATATTCACTATATTATTTCGAACTTCACTTCCAAGTAAGCCAATTAATTCGTTTTGAATGCGTTTGCTGAAATAGTGGACATTAGTCTCTTTATTTACAACACGGCGGAGGTGCTCCATCATCACATTGTCAAATTTTCCTAATAATTGCACCAAACCCAAGAAGTTGCCATTATTAGGGGTGTATAATGTTTCAGAGCTCCCTCTAAACGCCAAATTATTGCCTGCCAAGAAGAACACTATCGACATCATTCTTTCGAGGATAGCAACCCATCTCGATTTCTCATCTTCAATCTGTTTTTGTAATTGTTTGTCTATCCCGCTACAGTTCTTCAACCTAATCGATGCTTGTATCCAACTGTTCAAAGCACGTCGGTGATCTGAGGATGTTTCGTGTGTTTTGAGACGCGTTGATAAGTGCCGCCAGTCGTCAAATCCTTCTTTTCCCAAATTAGAGTTGGGGTTTGTGTTTAGTAAACGACAGCAAAAACAATATACTTTATCTGCAGATTTAGAGTACACGAGCCATCTTCTTTTAAAAATCTCCCCATTTGGCATTACTTTTTCAAAATGCGAATTTGAAAAATGACGGCCGTCACAATTATTTGGGTAATTTTCGTTTTTCATTTCATTGCAAACAGGGCCACGAAGAAGGATTTCATCTTTTGTTGCAGAGTCAATAATAAGCGGCCATTTTGAAATATCATCTAGTTTTCTCTCTTTAAAAGATGATGATAACGATTCATCTGTTACAACTTCTTCTGTAATATTTTGAGATGCAGATGAGGTTCCAGGAACAGCTAACTAAATCTTCTTGAAAATGGTGCTGTGTATCTTCAAGATCAGAACTTTTTTCAAGCGGGTCTTTTTCTATTGCTTGTTGATATTGAAGTTGTGGTGATGAAGGGTCAGATAACTTTTCGACTCTCAAAAATTTTGATAGCAAATTTGCAGATTTTTCAGTTTCGGCTTGCTTTATCCATTTCCTTTTTAAGTTTTGTGCACCAGACAATTTTTTTGAAGACTGTGACATATTTTTTAATCTGTAAAAACACATTTAACCATCACTTGTTACATACATGATATCAGGAAATCAGTGACATAGAATAGGACATACTTGAGTTAAAGATTTAAATTCTGATGTGCGATAATCTATTCCCACGGACCCACGCGATCGAAATCGCCGGCAGTAGCCAGTTATAAAATAATTAAATTAAGTTTATTCCTTTAGTTAAGTTCAGGGACTATTTAAAAACCCGTTTTTTGCACTTTTAAATAATTACGGACCTGTTTTTATCCACCTTTATTTATCCTGCAGTTAGTATAACTAATTGATTTTTCATTTATTTTCCATTCAAAATACGTAAAAACTCAGTTACGCTAATTGTCACTTAAATAAAAGCAGTAAAACAGGCCCTTAGACAAAACGTTTTTTAATAGTTATTGGACAAAAAATAAATAACTTTAACAAGAGTGATATATAATATATAGTAGGCCTATACAAATTTGTTAAAACAAACTAGTACCTACACCTTTACCACCTTATATATAAAACGCAGTATAGGCAAAGATTAAATAATAGTTATTACGTAACAGGTACATAACTTCCATACAAAAGCTACCATACATACATTATAATAAATACACTACAAAAGCGCAGTACATCGGGCTGCAAGGAGAAACGTACTCGACAAACGCGCATAATCATTAAATGCCTAAGACACCGTGTTTAATCTCGCCGTGTGGTTTCGTTCGTTGATAAGTGGATATGTCTTATCGCAGTACCACAGAATACACTAGAAAGTAGTGGTGCACTGATATGACTTTACCGATTACCGATTCTTGAAACGTTCGCTTTATATGGTAATAAATTATTACGCTATTCATGTTTGGCCTTTGTGTATAATCATATGTTAACATTTAAATAAGTTAAGATTCTTATCGGAAAATAACTGTAGTACTAAAATAACGGAGATAATTTCAGAACGATTGTAAACGTTTAGAACAAGTAAACGTTAATAACATTTCAATGCAATGTATATGTATGGAAATTAAGTGTCGCCAACGTCTTGTCGTAATATGTATTTCTTATTCGTTAAAACAAACATCGCCGAACATGCACGAAGACGCCATATTTACAAAACTTTGGATACGTTGCTGTTTATATGCGATTAATCGGTATCCGCATCTGTGCTCCACTACTAGAAAGGAACTCATATAAACAATACTTACCTACTTCTGTTTTCTATTAAGAATTCTTCTGTAATAATCTAACGACACACACACTGTACAACACAGATATACACTCGCGCATGTTTGAACGACTTGGCAATTCAATAGACAATGCTTGCCTAGCGAAACAAGTGACGGACGAAATTTAACCCCGCGCCCCACTGTCCCCATGAACGACTGGAAATTGGAAGACTCAGGCGCCGAGCAGTTCAAGTAACGGCCGGATGAAGCGCCACTGTAAACTGTGGGACACAGGATGTAAATAAACAATTGCTAGTAATGTAATACGAATGAGCCACGTTAAAAGAGCTGTCGTACACATAATCATTATTAATTTGGATTCATTCAATTTGGAGATCTGACACCGTGATTTCGGAGGGCGGGTACCTCAATTCGTCCATTTTCCCGTGAGACCGATCGTCACTGTCGTTCGTCTCATGTGTCGGTTGATTTCGGCGCCCCCTCCCTTGATGGCGCCCGGTGCGGTCGCACCGCTCGCACCGCCCTAGGACCGGCCCTGACTGGCCGAAGGAGAATGAAGGTAAGTTGCCAGAATCTATGACTGTGAGTCTGACAATATCGGAACCTCAAATATCGCTGTTTGTGCCAGTGTGGGATATCAGTAGATTAAAGATTTCGAGAAGGTAGCATTGTTGTGTATCGAATATGTAGGCCTATTTGGTGTTAATGAGGTACACTAATTTCTGATCCTAACAATTTGATCCCAACATATAATATGTCTCGCTCAAATGTTTTACGGGTGGGTTCGATGTTTTTGATAAGCACTAACAACATTAATGATTTGTAAATGGAAAAATTTAAAGTAAACTGCTGTATTTGCTTTTTATCAGTCGTTACTTAACGCTTGGTAGTGTTTAACTGGCCAGTGAAACCTGAGATATCGGAACCAGCTTGCTGTTTTTTATTTGGTTTAAATATTGCTGGTTGTTCCAGTGTGATTTATATGAGATTACAAGATTCCCAAAGGTGGAATTCTTCAACAGTATAAATATGCATTCCATACTAAGTACTATTCTATATTGATCATAAATTTGGAGAAATATCTCTGTAGTTAACATATAATTATGAAACAACCTTTCACTTGATGTATATGGTAATAAATTAAATTTAACATTTAAAAAAATAGTTTCGGCATCGCTTATAAAACACTAAATGTATTTAATAGAAAATTTATTTATTATTTAAACCTTTCGATAAATTAACGCTAGACTTTATGTCATTATGAAATTCCACCTCTAAAGGTGTTGTGTCCTATATTTGTCCTCGGCCTCTCTCTGCAACCAACATGGCCGCTTCGCCAAGAAATCCGTATCCCAACAGGCTTCTCTACACCAGCCGTGGGATATAGGCTATGAGTGGTGCCGTTTACATATCATAGATGGCAGCACGCATCTTTTGATCGGTTATAGCAGTGCATATGGATTTATTAATGACTGTATAATATAAAATGTGTGTCAGTGCTATCTATGTTATAAGTAAATAATATCCTAGTGTGTGAATTACTGGGGAGGGCACAGGATGGCCTGTTTTCCTGTATTGGGGAAAGATTGTCGCTTTGTCAGTGACCAATGTCTGAAGGAGCTGTATTTAAGCTAGGTCGAAATGTGCCTTCAACTGCTACCAACCGCGTCCCGCGGGTGGCGGATACGGGAGCCCAGCTCGAGAGTTGCAATCACGCTGGGGTGGCTGTGAATAACCAATAGCAGTCCGCGGACCAATGGCCGGCCCTGTGGAGTCGTTATCACGGCTGTCGGGGAGAAAGGTAGCCTGAATGTAGCTCGGCGCGCGGCAGAAAGCAGCTTCGTCGGCGAAGGCACCGCAGGGGAGCTCGATGTGTAGACGAACTGCGGGCTGGAACTTGCGGAGCTGTGGACTGCCGCGCGCGCAACGGAACTGAACAGCATCGGAATTCTGAAGGAAGAGATGGCGGCGCCTTCAAGTTGGGGCCCTGTTGGAGCCAGTGGTAGCCTGGGCGGCGCGACCTTCAACCGACCCGGGAATTTGGGGGGCAAGAGGGTCCGACTCGCAAGATACTTCATTCGCCTGAACGACTTACCCCCACCCTGGCTTGAAAGGTCGTTGGCTGTTGACTGGAAGAAGGAAGATGAAGATGGCGCAATGTCAGGCTGCCTTTCGCTCCGAGAGCCAGCAGTTCGAGCCGGTTTACTGGTTCGTCTGCCCACTTCTGTCTTAACTGTGGCTGCCTGGGCAGCTGTGGCTGGGCTGACGTGAAGTCGCCCGCCCCTGGGGGCGCATGCGCCCCTGGCTAATAATAACTCAGGAGCTCCCAACTTTAAATGCGGGCCGCAAGGCCCAAGCACCCAACTCCACCAAGGTTGATTTTCAGCCCCTCCAACTCTTCTTACCTGGACCCTTCTTCCTCTTGTCCAGTAGTTACCTGCTTGCTTAATGCATGTTAATTGATCCCCGCATGAACCGGCCCAGGGTTTTCCCTGTGTCTATGCAGGTTTTACCTGGGTCACACTTAGCTAGCTTTTAAGCTAGGCGACCAATGGGGCGTCAGTCATGGCGCCAATCGCAGCCATGGCTGGCCAATAAACCCCAATAAGCACATGATGCACGCGCCCTTGTCCTGCATGGTTAAAAACCCGCATGGTAGAGTGTATAGGCTTCGGCCTGAGACACACTTAGGTCCTCCCCTAACCTGGACCCTCCCCTACACACTTAGAATTAACTTAGGCTAGGAAAAAAAAAAAAAATCGCCTGCATCCTTCTTCCCCTGGAGCGGCCTTCGGGATTACGCTCTAGACTCCTTTCCCCCCCTTGGAGCGGCCCTTCGGGGATTTCGCTCTAGGCTCCTGTTACTACCTCCTTCTCCCCTATCTTCGCTCATGCCAAGCAAGAGGGCAAGTTAGACCAATATCTGTGCGTCAAGGAGCAGCTGCCAATCTACCATTGGGGCCTGTCGCCCCACCTCATGCCACTCCATCACCCGACGCTGCTGCCGGGACACGTCAATTTGGCGCCCAACGTGGGGCCTGTGTCAGTCTAGATAGGCTGAGGACCACAACCTACCACCGCTAGAGCTCTCATCACAGCCAGAGCCACATCCACTTCCAGGAGTGCAGAAAACACCTGGTGGCGCCCAACCCAACTGAAGGATGTCTTCTGGATCCTGTGCAGCACCCCGCTGCAGTGCACCAGATGGACCCAGCATTCCCTGTGTATGCTGCAATGCCCAGTTTCACATACAATGCCTTGGTATCGTGGAACAAGTCATTGAACAGGCATATATCCACATATGCCAGCCCTGCAGACAACTTCTGGTAGAGAAGAAGCCAACAGTGCCAGCTCCCCGGCGATGCTTTGCGCCGAACTGCCCGGGGACAGCCCTAGTCATCGTCACCTGCCAGGCCTGTCATCGCGACTACCATCTCGCCTGTCTAGGCTGGGAAGATACACCACTGGACCTTGCTGGGATGTCATTTACCTGCGCCCAGTGTAGAGTTAATCCCACTGCACCTTCAAGTACAAGATCTGCAAGTGCACCTCGGCCCTTTAGAGGTCAGGATCATGAGGACCCTGTGCAAGCTGTACACCAATGGGAGCAAGCCCTACGGGCACATGCAATCCACCCCACCGAATGGGTGGACCAGATAGGTCCATTACTACTTGGGGAAGCCTCTAGATGGTGGAATAACCATGAAGGGCTGTATGACACCTGGGAAGAGTTCACAGGGGGCTTCCTGAACCATTTTGGAAACCAATCAAGATTGGCAAATCTTACTGCCCAATTATATGGTACCAAACAAAAGGAAGGAGAGGATGTCGAAAGTTTCTTACTACAGAAAAGGAAACTTTATAAGAGGCTACACCCAGGGAGAGACCCAAATGAATTTCTTCCTACCTTGTTGGAGCTGGTGCGGCCCAACCTACGGCCATTTGTACGGCATCCGCCTCCCGAGAATTTATCCGAACTTATGGTGCGAGCCACTGCCGTGCAGCGAGACTGTCTCGATACTAGGGGCACTGTAACAAGTAAATCTTGTCCACCACCAACCCGGGTACAAGAATATGCTACCCCCAACAAAAGATTGCCGAAGTGTTGGCACTGTCCTGAACAACACTTTCACCAAGACTGCCCAGTGCTCCGCTGCAAACAGTCTGAAAGGAACAGCCTCAACACAGTAGACCCCTGGAGGGAAAGAGTGGTGCCAACGAGCCCTACCCCTACACCGAAGGTAGAAAACCTCAACTCCCAAGCTCGGCTCGAAAGTAGACCGACCCCGAGCCTTATGTGCGTACAGCACCAACCACAACAAGAACTGCCAAGAGTCAAGGTGCAATTGGACTCACAGCCCATTCAGGCTCTTATCGACTCAGCCGCCACCACTAATTTTGTGCACGAGAGTATTGTGCAGAGAACAGGGACCCCTATTAAGTCCCAACCCCAAATGGCCCAGCTTGCCACCCAGGGATCCACCATGACCTTACTGGGCAATGCTGTGGTACAAGGCTGCATAGCCGATGTGGAGATGGAGATCCCATGTCTGGTCGCGAAGGACCTTCGAGAAGAACTCGTGTTGGGCCAAGATTGGCTCACCCAGCAGCAGGCGACATTGGACTTCGAAGATAAAACTATACACTTCGGACAAACGTCCCGCCGA